>NC_029790.2:132366576-132378181 GCF_000816755.2 Arachis ipaensis | reverse complement strand
AATCTGTATTGTATATTAATAACTTAATTAAATATATATATTAATTTTATAAAATGAAAAAATATAATAAAAAATTAAAAATTTATCTAAAATTCGACCTCTCCATATTAAAATTTTTAGATCCGTCCCTGCGTGTAATCACCCTACTCCATGAGGCCTGTGATTTCTGATTCTTTACAGCGTTCGCTGGCGCGCATAAGATTAGATATATGAAAAAAATAAAGCGTAGATAATGAATTAGTTGAGAAATTAGCGTAAAAGTGTTACCAACCATTAACTCGGTTTTTCCTTCCTCTTTTTCAAAAGCACAGTTTTCTTTTCCTTCTCCTGGTTCAACCAAACCAAAATTTACCTACTCAAATTTAATCCATATCACTTCTCCTCTCAAGCACCTTTTGGAACCATGGTTACACCTCTTCAAGCATGCATTGATGCTGTGTTTAGGTGGGGAGAAGCCACGAAGCCTTATGCACTGCCTCACCCACTTCTTTTTCTTCCACTTAATGAATTTAGTACTTCTCATTTTCTTTGAACCAAAACATGCACAAACAAAGGAGAAGAACAGAGAGAAGGAAAGCAAAATGAAACTGAAAAGGAAGGAAGAAGCCATCCGCAGCAAGAAGGAAAGCGCCCCACCTCTCATCACTCGGAATCTTCGAAGCTTCTTTGCTGGGTGAGAACTAGCAACTCTCCTTCTTCCTCTTCTTCAGATTCAAATTTTGTTCTTCCCTTTTATTCCACCTCTACCATTCTAATTCCAATTCTTGCTAGAACAGTAGTGACCATAAGCAAGAACTCTTCCCTTGTTCAAGTTGAGGTCGGCCATTCGTTCTTGGAAGAGAGGCCAAAGCTCCAATTCCGTACGGTTAGGGTTCTGATTCCGGAAAGAAGTAAAAATAGAATTTTCAACCTTAAAAGAGATAAGAGTTAGAATTATGGGTAATTGATAGATGCAATTTCTAATTGAAGGTGATGAGTTGATAAGACTGTTGTTGCTGAAATTCTGTTGATTGGTTGGTTTATTATTATTAGAAGAAGTGCAGAATTCTAATGCTTTAAAGTGTGCTTGTATGATATAAACCATGGTGATTTCTGATAGATACATGAAACTGAGGTTTCGGGGTAGGGTTATGATATAATTTAAGTAGATATGGTAATGAATAAGAGGAATGGTAGATTGGTATAAGTTGGAAACCTAGAGGACTAAATTTGGTTAGTGAAATTGAGAAGGCTTGCTGCAGAAATTTCTAAAATGTTTGGACAGCAACTTAAAACAAAAACTGGGAATAATATGGACATGATTTTCAAACCAACCCATTTTTCTAAAAAATTTCTATAAGTCAAGATTACCCCATAAAAATTTCAGGGAATTTGGTCTAGTAGTTTGGAAGATATGAATTTTTGAAGTTTAGTGGTTGCTGCAGAATTTTCTGGTTTTCTGGTTCTGCAGTACCAACTTCCAGACGCTATAACTTTTGATTTAAACGGAATTTTGAGTTGCTTCCAAAAAGAATTTTAAATATATATCAGTCTATTTTAAGTGAGTACAAATTTTATGTCCATATTTATTTTTTATACTTAAATAAGTCACTTGGAAGATGGTTGTTTGGTAGAAACTCTGAACTGATTTATGAAAACAGGACACCACTTCCAATTTCTAATTAATTAATTAAATAAAGTGATATGAATCTGAAACTTGTGGATTCTGAAATTTAGGAGTGTTGATTGTAATATTACCAAAATTTAGAAGTAACGGATTAGAATTGAAATTATTGTAGAATTTATAAAAACACCGTTGCTGTATGTTCTTTTTTGAATCTTTGTAAATGCAGTAGCAGAATTCTAAAATTTGTATAAAATTCAATTATAATCCAAATTCAGTAAAATTTAACTCAAATTAAAGATTAGGACCTCTAGAGTTACCTTATCAAGAGAAATAGGTCATGCATAAGTATTCACAACATAAGAACTACATAGCAAAACAGCAAGGTGCTGCCCCAAAATCTAAAGACAGTAGTCTCAGGTTTTCTTCAATATATAGTGTCAAATTGCCCGGAAAAATATGATTTCTAAACCTTTAGAAACTTGAATTCAATACAAACATGTGGACATAAAGTTTTCCTGAATCCGAGTCCGTTTGTTACATTAACTGTTAAATAGAAAATTGGTCGCCAAGAAGGTTTTAGACTAAACAAGCCTAGGAAATGAATAAGGATGTAAGTTTCCCCTAGGAAGGTTTCAAGTTGAAAGGTGATATGAAGGTATGCTTAGTAACACGGTGATGCGGAGGTATGCTTAATAATATGGTGATGCGGAGGTATGCGTATTTATAAGGTGATGTGGAGGCATGATGAAAAGAAAGAAAATGAAACCATGAATGGATAATGATTCATGAGAATTGTTTGTTTGAATGGGCCTTTGCGCCAAAGTGCTAATGCGGGAATGTCCGCCTAATTGATAGCATAATGTATGTTGAATGGGCCTTGTGCCAATTTGCTAATGCGAAAGTGCCTTCCTAACTGATAACACTGTTCCTTACTGTAATACACATTGAAATGTTATTATAATGAGGCCTAATTGACACGGGTAACCGTGATGCCAAGGTGTCTAATTGACACAGTAAAGGAATCATATTCGGGGTTCACTCCGAGTAACGTCGGGTTGCGGGTAGACAACCGACGCATAAGCTCATGGCCTGCACTAAGAACAGGCATACATCATCTTGTTTGCGCATATGTATTTCTTGTGAATTATTCACTGCTATTTTCCTGTTTGTCTATGCTATCTACTTGTTATATGTATATTTGTGCCTTGAGTCTCTGTGCTTGTTTTTTTTTTCTGCTTCGCGACAACTTAGAGACAAAGACCCTAGGTTCCCCTTTTACCTTGTTGAGAACTCTAGGTTCTCACCCTTCTTTTCTTTCTTTTTCCCCCTCCCCAGACGGGTCCAGCAGAGGAGCTCTTTGAGTTTCGTTCTATTCTTAGCTATGAGGATCCGGTGCGCGACGGAGTCTTCATATGGAGCACGCTTGGGACCACTTTCTTGGACGATGTTTGGAGATCACTCCAGAGTTAGTCGCAGTGAATATTCCGCTCCTTTTTTTATGATATTAGTATTACTTTTTTCTCGCTTTTGTAGTACTTTTAGAGGGGTAGGACATCTTAGTAGTTCGGTTCCAGTTTAGGAAACCCGTGTGAGGATTGGGACTAACTTCTTCTTTTGTATATGTACATATAACTTAGTGTGATACTCGGTTTTTGATAGATGGCACGTATCCTTAAACTTAACTCGTGTATATTTGTATATATGTTTATATATGTTATTTTCTGTTGCTATGTATTTTCTTACATCACAACTTTAAAGAAACTAACCTTGCGAGCAACTAAACGCTAATCCATGAATAATAATTTATTCATGATTAAACCGATAAAGGCTTATAACAACATTTTCTTATGAAATCTGAGTCTAGAGTTAAGTAGGTCCTTACGACGAGTAGCACCTGAGCATTTGGCATTGGTCATGACGTGTCGAAAGTTGGGCCAAGTTGATCATCTTAAACTGGCCATTAAAGTAGCTTCACTGAAACGTCGTATAAAAAACAACGCAACGACTAACTCTGCTGCTCCTCCTTCAATGGTTCGACAACTAATCGGATACGGGCCAAAAATCAATGTTTTGTTGTCTAGTGTCTTGGCTAGGCGGGGGGATTTACCTTTGTTATGGAGGGATAGCGGTGTCAGGTGAGATTTCGATGGTGTCAGCAGGAGGCTGCGGCGGTGTCGATACAGCCAACGGGGTGCAGCAGCGCAAGGTGACGACTGGAGAATGATGACGGCGCATTTTAGACGTGTATTGGAGGTTATTGTGAGATTAGCAATAAGCCAATAACCATACGTAGTTTTTTTTTTTTTTTTGGTGAACAACCAAGAGAAAAAACAAAAGAGCAGAAAAGAAAAAGAAAAGAAATCAGGTTCTTAACAGTAAGAGAGGACAAACCACCTCTGGTGGCTGGTGCCAAAGGTGAACCTCATCAGTTCTGCTACCTTCAGATCCCATCTTTGCCAACCGATCTGCCACGACATTAACTTCTCTCGGGATAAGCTCAAAACGAATATCCCAATCCCTTCTTAACTTCAAGTCAAAGATCAGTTGTATTACTTCTTTTTCAAGATGCCAGAGTGGAACTTGCCAACCAGTCACTAGCTCAAAAGCTGCTGCGCAATCTGTCTCACAGACAACAAGCTTAAGACCCGCCTCCCAAGCCCAAGCCAAACCTTTCTATATACTCCACAACTCCATCTTGATGACACTAGATCCAAAGGAATTTCCTGAGCATCCCATTACCCATTGACTAGAGCTATCGCGAATTACCCACCCAAAACCAGCACAATCATCCCCCAAGTTCACACTCCCATCACAATTTAACTTCCAAGCACCAGGTTCTGGCGGAGACCAAGACAGAGGTTTTAATCCCTGGATGCAACACACTCGATTCTGAGTTGTATATTCAAAATCCACCATGCACCTGCGAGCCTTGTATGCAATTGACCCAGCAGATCCAAAAACTCCCTGAAAATTACCCATATTTCTGTTTTGCCAAATTGACCATATTATAGCTGCAAATTTAGAACAACCTCATTGAGGAGGCCATGCTTGAACCAATCATGCACCTCGTGAGAGCCAAAGAAACACACATCAGAAAAACCTAGAGAAACCCAAACTGATCGCACCACTTCACAATCCAGAAAATAATGAAGAATTGTCTCCAGAAGTTGATTGCAACGTGTACATAAGGATGAGGAGGAGAGATGTCGCCGAAAATGCAGATATTGAGTTGGTACAGCATCATGAAGGCAAAGCCACACTAGGAGCCTCAACTTTTCAGGGACCCGTGCCTTCCAAAGCCAAAGCCAATTGATATTCCTATCCCAATTCAACTTATTCTGAATTAACCATAAATATCCTTGTTTAGCAGAGTAAAGAGTGTGCTCCCAACTCCAACCCAAATCACGACCAGAAGCCGAAATATGTACTAAACTAAGAATGTCTTCCCTTAAGTCCTTAGGAATAAAAGAGTAAATCCTCTCCAAATGTCAAACTCCATCACGGTAAACATCTTCAATGGTCAAAGCAACCTCACAGATATCAAGAAATTTAACCCTCGCTCCTACTGGCCCAGAGTGCAACCAAGAGTCAAACCAGAAATTCTTAGAAAGAGTTCCCACTTCCCAAACAAACCCTTCCTTTAATACGGAAGCTGAGTGCACAATAGACTTCCATATATACGATGAAGAACCCATTGCTTTAGCTGCAAATAAGTTTCTATTCTGGAGGTATTTCTGAAGCATAATCTTGACCCATAGTTTCTCTTGATTCATCAAAATTTGCCAAACTAGCTTTCCTAATAAAGAAAAATTGACCAACCGCGACTCCCGCAAAGCAAGACCTTCAAACTTTTTCGGAGTCGTCAAAACTCTCCAAGATGCTAAATGAAGACCACGGTGATTATGACTACCACACCAAATGAAACTTCTAGTAATCTTATCAATGTTAGAGCACACACCTGATGGAAAAAGGCTTACTTGCATCCTATAAATAGGTATAGAAGATAAAACTGATTTAGCAAGGCAAATACGACCAGCTTTATTAAGGAAGCGACCTTTCCAAGATGCTAGCCTATTAGTAAGCTTATCAACCACATCATTAAAATCAGCTTTAGTAACTCTGCCATGCTTGAGGGGGACACCAAGGTATTTTCCCAGAGAATTAGCAAATCGGATAGAAGAAATATCAGTGAAGAGATCCTTGCGTTGTCTAGAAACATTCATAGAACAGATAGCACGAGATTTGTCAAAATTCACCTTCATACCAGATGCTCTACAAAAGGTGGCCATAGTGTCCAAAACATGAAGCACTTGAGATTTCTTCGCTTTGCAAAAAAGGATAAGGTCATCTGCAAAAAGGAGATGGGAGATTACAGAACCTCCCCTAGACACGGTCACTGGTTTCCATCTACCAACCTCCACTTGCCTTGCAATGAGGCAACTCAATCTCTCCATACAAATAACAAATAAATAAGGTGACATCGGGTCTCCTTGCCTCAAACCCCCTCTTTGGCTGAAAACCATCCAACCGGTTACCATTCCACATTAGAGAAAGGGAGGAAGACTTTACACATTTCATAATAAGAGAAACAATAGTACCTGAAAAGCCAAACATTAGGAGAGATTGCTCCAAAAACTCCCAGCTCACCTTGTCATAAGCCTTTTCTAGGTCAATTTTAAAAGCAAGAACACCTTTCTTTGATTTGGTTTTCTTCATAAAATGGAGAACTTCTTGGGCTACAATGATATTGTCTGGGGCACCCCTTCCAGGAATAAACCCTCCCTGTAGAGGGCCAATGATATCTTGTAGAAAAGGTCGTAACCTCTCCACAACCACCTTAGTTATAATCTTGTATATGACATTACAGAGGCTGATAGGACGAAACTCTTTCATGCGAGACGGGTTATCAACTTTAGGAATCAGCACCACCAAAGTGTCAAATAGAGCACTATCCAGATCAAATCCAGCGAAAGCCTTCTTAACAAGTTCCCATACCTCTGTACCAACCACTTCCCAATATTCCTTGAAGAAAAAAGCTTGAAAACCATCGGCACCTGGGGCCTTAAAAGAGTTCATGCCCATAACCACCTTCCTAACCTCTTCTTTAGAAATATTTCTTATGAGACTTTCAATAGCTTCACGAGATAAAGAAGGTAATTCCTGATCCCCCATCACATCAAGTTCTACCTGTTCCACATTACAAAAAAGATCTCTATAAAATCCAATTGCACATTCTTCGAGTTCTTGCGGATCAGTACTCCATCTTCCATCCTCCAAAAACAACCCCTGAACCTTGTTACGCTTCCTCCGCATAATGGTTTGCATATGAAAGAACTTAGTATTCCTATCTCCAAATCTGACCCAGTGCTCTTGAGATTTTTGATACCAAAACAACTCCTCTTGCATAAGCAGATTACTATATTCAGCCTGTAACTCCCTTTCTTCCTGTATAAGGGATAAAGCATCAACTCTCTCCATTCTCTGTTGGATACTGGTCACACGCCTCTCCAATTCCCTCTTTATTTTAAAAATATTCCCAAAGACATCTCGGTTAAAGGCCAAAGCATCATCTCTGACCTGAGAAAGGCAACGAATAGGATTGGGTCTACCCTTGTCCCAAGCACCCCTGACCACCGACGAAAAACTTGGGTGATAAGACCAAGCTACTTGAAAACGAAAAGGTTTTACCCCGACTCTTCTATCATTACCTTGACATCGCACCATAATGGGACAGTGGTCAGAATGCATCCTCGCCAAATTCTCTACATAGCTTTCCGAAAAACGAAAACACCAAGCATCAGTAGCCACAGCCCTATCCAGCCTCTTCGAGATGAACCGATTACCCTGCATATGTCTGAACCAAGTGTACAAGGATCCATGAGCTCCCAAATCAATCAAACCACACTCATCTAGGAGAGCTCCAAACCACTCTGCCCTTCGAGAGACAAAGTTCCCACCTTTAACCTCAGATGAAAGAAGGATCTCATTAAAATCCCCAATAGCTAATAAAGGACCTGAATAATTTCTGAAAAAATCTGTCAAAACCCTCCAAGCTTCTTCCCTTATGCTAGGAACGGGACTTGCATAAATTGCTGCACAGACCCAAGAGAAACCGCCATTCGAAAACTCCACACCACTTGCGAACTCGCTGCCACGACATTGCAAGATACTCCGGGCCATGCAGAGAGCACCCAAATACCTCCATTATGCCCCTGAGCTTCTTCAATATGAATAGGAGTATAACCTAATCTGTTCCAAAAGACAGCCACCTTTTGGAAAGCACAATGAGTCTCTAAAATGATAAAAACGTATGGATGAAAATTCTTTACCAATTGTTTCAGATGCACCCGAGCCAGCTTATTTCTAGCTCCTCTCACATTCCAAGCTATAATGTTTGCACAATCCATATTAATATTACTTGGAGTGAGACCCACACCTCAGATTATTTGAAGGTAGTGAGTGGGTCTCCACTGTAACCACACTGTGCCCATTCTCAACCGGGAAATTCTGAAGAGAATTAGGCCTTAATCTCTTTAAATTGCTTCTAAATGGCGTTTTAGAAGTCCCCGTGCCTTGCGAATAAGCCCCTGCCCGTTCTGAACCAGGTCCTTGCTTGCCACTCGTCACACCTTGAGCAGAGGTAAAACCTAATGAAGCTAATTTAAAGTTCCTCGCTTGTTTTAGCACTTGATTGCCCTTACTTATGTGTAAAGATGATTCAACCCCATTGATGCCTTTCATAGCAGGTTCTCCTTTAGCAACATAATTAGAAGATTTATCCACATAAACTTTTTTGGACTTATCCTGGTCATGCCTACCCAAAAAGACCTTCTTGCCCTTTGCCTTTCTTTCCACCTTGGTCCACGTTGTGTCCCCTGCATGTGCCCCTTCCATTACATGCACTTCCTTATCATTATTCTTCTCTATCCCAATTGTAGCACTACCAAAAACAAAAGGCTTCTCAATATTAGAAGAAAATGGCACCTGATCCATCTTCTCATGATCTTGTTCCTTGTCTTCATTCACCCCTGTTTCATCAATGTTCGCCGAGATTGAACTAATCAATTTATAGTCCACACCAACATGCCCATAACAACCACACGTATTGCGGACCAACTCAAGGCTTTCATATTCAACATCCAAAACCCTCCCATCCACCTCAACACTACGAGTAATGGGAACGCCTAAATCAATCTCCACACAAGCCCTCGCATACTTCCCTCTTGCTGCCATCTTAGTTGCTACACCGACTTTCACTGGCTTTCCCACCGCAGCGGCAATCCTCAACATAGTCTTCTCATGGTAGTAACGAATCCCTAAGCTGTAAAAGCGTACCCATATCATGGTGGATCCAAAAACCTCCTCCTCTGAATAGAACTCAGGTGACCATGGCTTTACAGCAAGATAGAACCCAGATATCATCCAAGGACCACCAAGTAATACCCTCTCCCGATCTTCGAAAGCATCAAACTTCACTAGAAAATAACCATTTCCTACATCCAGAACTTGAAACCCACCCTTCAATCTCCACACCATACTCAGCTTATGCACCATCGCCGTGTAATTCATATGCTTGCCCAAGACTTTGACGACGATCGCTTTCTTATATGGTACAGATAACGCCGCCAGCCCTTCTTCTGAGAAGATGACCCAAGGAGGATGCGAATCCCCGTGGTTCCCTTTGATCACCTTGGCTAGCCTCTCTCCATCTAAAGCCTCATTCCAAAGCATAGGAGACGGAGACTTCTGTCCAGTCACCATGTCGCGGAAGGAAACCTTTTGAAAGCCATGTTTTTCCTTAGAAACTCTAGTACCCTCCTCCTTCTCACCAGATACAAACCCCCCGACGCTTTCCCCTTCGTTCTACCGCCGGCAATACCGGTTACCTCATTGTGTGTCACCCTTTTCGTGAACCCCCCGCTCACTCCATCACTCATACCTAAGCCCTAACAGAAAGAGTACAGAAAGAGTAGCTATTTAACCATACGTAGTATGAATGTATTTAAATGCTAATCCTAATTTTTTAAATTTTAAAATTTGAAATTAAATCATTAATTAATGAACTGATTTTTAATTTTAATTTTATTTTTTTTTAATTCATTGTACACATTATACACTAAAATTATCGACTCCCCGTACTTTCTCTAACTTAAAACACTTATAGGCACGAAGGATATATAATATAGGCTTTCGCCACACATATCTCATCTTATGTAATTTGACCCATAAAAATTGTGGTAGTGTGATAATTGCTTTTGGGTCTAACATCTCAATTTATTGTGTTAGTTTTTATTTGTTACACATCAAAAAAGATAGACACGATTTAGTGTGTGTTTGGATTGTAGTTTGTCAAACTGGAATTTGAATAAAAGTGATTTTATAGAATTGATTTTGAGTAGAAGTAAGTTTGTGTCAATATGATTTATGTTTAGATAATATTAGTTAAAATCACTTTTAAATAGATATGTTCATACCCTGGCCCAATAATAAAGGTCCAGGATCCAAGCAAAAAGGCCCAACCCAAAGGGTTGGCCCTCACCCAGTACCAGCCTTCATCCCCAGAAGTCGGTACTGAACACGACCTGCTCCAAAGAAGTCGGATACGAGGGTTAGCTGGCAGATAACACTCATTCGAATGAGTAACTGCCCCTAGAAACTCTCCAACCACTTCATAGAGCCATATCTTAACCTCCCTAAGATATGGGAACGGTTATCCACCTAAAAAGGTGGCACTACTTCAGCGGTGGTTATTGGTTCACCACTATAAATACCCTGACATCCCTCAGGTATCACTAAGTCCAATACATTCTAAACTTGCTCACACTCTTGCTAACTTAGGCATCAGAGTGTCTTTGCAGGTACCACCCCCCATTCTTTCACACGTACAAGTCGGACGGAGGAACACCGAGTTTCAGGTTCACTCGATAGTCACCTCCCTCACACGTTTGGGCCAACCAACGCCATCCGACCCACTAATCTCTGGTTACCCACTGTAACATTGGCGCCGTTGCCGGGGACCCGTGAGATCAACCAGTGATGGCGGAAAGATCCCCTGAAGAGGGTCATGTGGAGACAGATTCCGAACAAGAGAATTTGAACACCGGAAACAATGAGGCAGATCAGACCCTCCACCAGGAAGTCAATGACCAACATAGGGAAGGCACCTCCGGAATCAAAAATCCGAAGGTGAACTCCTCGGAGGGGCGCGAATCAGAAAAAGAAGGACCCTCCCACACTAGTGAACTTATGGGATTAATCCATAGCCGCCTCGAACAGCTAGAACAGGAGCGGGAACGACAAAGGGAAGCTGAAAGGAACCTAAAAGAGGAGATGGAGCGACGAAAAGAGTTAGAAAGAAAACTCTTAAAGTTAGAATCCTCCCTCAAAGGTCAGAACTCCCATGACGGTAGAGAAAAAGCTGGCCAGAGAAGGTCGGCTTGACAGATATCTCATAGAAAGGTCGGACGGCCATGGAAAAAGAAAGCGAGAAGATACGGATAGAAGAGACCCACCACCACAAACTCCGGAGAGACATATCCATATGATCTCAGGAGGGTTTGCGGGAGGGGGGCTCACAAAATCCTCTCATAAAAGACATCTCAAGAGAGTTTACCAGGTTGAAGAGGGGTCCTCCGACCTCCCAACCATTTCATTCACAAAGGAAGATGGGCGAGGAATAATCCCTGGGCACGACGACCCAGTGGTAATCACCATGATCCTGGCAAATGCTCATCTACACAGAACACTAGTAGACCAAGGAAGCTCGGCGGACATCCTCTTCAAGCCCGCCTTCGACAAACTAGGTTTAGATGAGAAAGAGTTAAGAGCCTACCCCGACACCTTGTACGGATTAGGTGACACGCCAATAAAGCCACTAGGATTTTTGCCCCTCCACACCACTTTTGGAAAAGGGGAGAAGACAAAGACTCTGAGTATAGACTTTATAGTCATCGACGTGGGGTCGGCCTATAATGCTTTAATCGGCAGAGCTACCCTTAA
>NC_029790.2:132365868-132366549 GCF_000816755.2 Arachis ipaensis | reverse complement strand
AAAAACATCATTCATCACGCCCAGAGCCAACTATTGCTACGTGGTCATGCCATTTGGGTTGAAAAATGCAGGGGCCACATATCAGAGGCTGATGAATAAGGTGTTTGCCCCCCACTTAGGGAGCTTAATGGAAGCATATGTCGACGATATGTTAGTAAAAACCAAGGAGAAGGTCGACCTCCTATCCGACCTCTCGCAAGTCTTTGACACCATAAGGTTGCACGGGATGAGACTAAATCCTGCAAAGTGCGCCTTCGCAGTGGAGGCAGGAAAATTTCTAGGATTCATGCTAACACAAAGAGGGATCGAAGCCAATCCCGACAAGTGTAGAGCTATCCTAGAGATGAAAAGCCCGACTTGTTTGAGAGAGGTCCAACAGCTAAACGGCCGACTAGCAGCTCTCTCCAGATTTCTGGCAGGATCAGCATTAAGATCCCTTCCATTGTTCTCCCTACTGAAAAAGGGGCACCAGTTTGAGTGGACTCCCGAATGCGAGGAGGCGTTCCAGGAGTTCAAAAGATTCTTAAGCCAACCTCCTATCTTGACCCGACCTATAGCCGGAAAAGACCTCATCCTATACCTCTCCGTGGCAGACAGGGCTGTCTCAGCAGCCTTGATAAGAGAAAACGAGGACGGTCAACACCCAATCTATTTTATCAGTAAAGTTCTACAGGGCCCTGA
>NC_029790.2:132365409-132365800 GCF_000816755.2 Arachis ipaensis | reverse complement strand
GGAAGAATGGTACAATGGGCAATAGAGCTCTCCGAGTTCGACTTAAAGTATGAAACTCGGACGGCGATTAAAGCCCAGTGCCTCGCCGACTTCGTTGCCGAATATGCAGGGGATCAAGAGGACAAACCGACTACTTGGGAACTCTATGTGGATGGATCCTCCAATAAAACAGGAAGCGGCGCAGGCATAATATTGGTAGATGAAAGGGGAACCCAGATAGAGGTTTCCCTCAAGTTTGAATTCCCAGCTTCAAATAATCAGGCAGAATACGAAGCCTTGATCGCATGATTAAAGCTGGCAGAAGAGGTCAGTGCTATGAAGGTGATGGTATACAGCGACTCCCAAGTGGTGACCTCCCAAATAAGTGGGGAATATCAGGCAAAGGACCCAA
>NC_029790.2:132352495-132365196 GCF_000816755.2 Arachis ipaensis | reverse complement strand
CCAAGAGTGATTTTCCACGACGAGATCAGGAATATACAGGGACACAAAGAAGAGCTCGACTTGCTCCCTGAAGTCCGAGAAGAAGCTCAGATAAGAGAAGCAGCGTTGAAACAAAGGATGACTACAAGGTACAACAAAAAAGTCATTCGAAGGAGTTTCACCCCTGACGACTTAGTCTTAATCAGAAACGACATTGGAGTCAACAAATCGGGGGAGGGAAAGCTCGCTGCTAATTGGAAAGGACCATACAAGGTCAATGAGGTCTTAGGAAAGGGCTATTATAAGGTGACCGACTTAGGCGGCACCGAGTTACCAAGGTCATGGCATGCTTGTAATATGAAAAGGTACTACAGTTAAAAGCAAACTCTACTCCCTGATGTACTCTTTTCCCAACTTCATGATTTTTTCCCAGAATCAAAGGGTTTTTTCTGGAGAAGGGTTTTTAACGAGGCATCATAGTAGGGGCTAAGGGAAATAAATTATCAAAAGCCCTTAGTAGCAATAAGTTACCTCCTCAACTAATAAAGATCTCTTTTATTTTAAAATATCTCTTTTAAATTCCCTTTTTTATTCTCTTTCTACGAAACGCGCCGATTTAAGCTCGACAAAACGTGAAAATCCCATGAACCGACCTAGATGGTCGTCAGGATAAAACGACGAGGTACAAGTCGGCGTAAAGAGGTTATAGAAGTCGATCATGATAAACTCGGGAGCAGTCCGACTCATAAGTCAGAATGCGAAACCGAGTAAAATTAAAATGAATCGCAAAAGTAGCCTAAGTCACGAAAAGCTCAATAAAACGAAATTGAGTACTAGGAATAACAAAAAGAGATAAGAAAAACTAAGAAAAATTGTAAAGCTGCCTTGAAGATCAAAGGAGATTCAGAAAAGCAGGCAAGCCCCAAAGAAAAGGTTTTTCTAGAAAAGATCAAAGAATCAAAAGAACCACGAACAGAAAAAGCATGCGCGCATAAGAGTCAGGGGGAACGCCAGGAGCAGGAGTCGAAGAGGAAGTCGGAAGAATGGTAGAGGAACTCGGAGCGTCCTTAGAGCGAGGAGGGGACTCTACGATCCTCTGCCCCCGAGTCTTTAAATCAGACTCAGACTCCACTATGGGGACAGGAGGATCCACGATGGCACCATCAATAACAATCTTATCAGGGTCCAAAGGAGAAAGGTCCAAGTCCGGAGCAATAACTCTGACCTGTTCCTTGAAAATCCTCCAGGCCTCATCAGCACCATCCGCAATAGAGTCCTTCAACTCGGTGTAGGCCTTCCGAGCATTCAGCAAGTCGTTCTTTACAGACACAAGATCAGCAAATAAACTATTGTAGCTGGCTTGCGCTGCTTTCCTCAAATCTACCTCCATGTTGCCCATGTTGCGCAACTTCTGCCCCTTCTCCCGAAGACTGTCCCTCTCCTCCTTCAGCTTGGCGACTTTCCCCTCCAACTCCCTCTCATGCTCCTGATATATGCGAAGCCTCCCCTCCAGCTCCTCGACCCTCGAGGTCGTCCCTAAAGAGCTGATGGGAGTCTTCTCAAATATATCCAAGAGTTTGCCACAAACCCCCGCCGTCTTGAGACTCTCCTCAACCACAGTAGTGAGGTAGAATATATAATATCAAATAAAAAAATTAATAAAAAATATAAATAATAAATAATAAAAAAAGAGTTCATATAGAGAGAAATAATAAGAATTCTATAAATAATGCAATAACATGCATAAAGGATAAAGTTGGTAAAAAAAATAAATGTTGAAGGTAGTGGTTAAAAGCACGTTAGTGCAACGGAGAAGTTAGAAATTATTGCTTCTTGTAGACGTGGTTTTATGAACAAAATCTGCGTTTGTAGAGAAGAAAATTAGCCAAACAAAAAATTGAAGCTTTCAAGAAGCTCTAACGTGCTTTTTTCCTTCAAACATGATTACCAAACACACCCTTAATCAATATCATTTAATCATTTTTTGTGGTATTGGTTTGTAAATAATTAACATACTGATATATTTTTTTTTTTTGAAAACAAAAGCTCAACACAACAAGGTGGAGCAAACAGATCCAGTCAACAAACAGCAAACTAAACAAAGACAACAACACGAATTGATCCCCAAGTCCCCTCCGGCATAGCCATCAACAACAAAAAGGGATCCACATCACTCTAATCATTAGCGCTAATGAAGGTCATGTTGATAATTTCTTCAACGCTTTTGCTTGTATTCTGAAATATCCTCTTATTTCTTTCTATCCAAATGTTCCAGAGAATCGCACAGAAGCACTTCAACCGCTGCTTTTGATTCTTCTTACTCCTCGGTTCCTCTGTCCAACTTAAAAGTGCTATTTCATCGAACCTGGATAAGACCATTTTCGGCCAAAAGCTGATATCCAGGCACACCACACCTGCTAAGCAAATGAACAACCTAGAAACAAGTGATGTACATGTTCCACATCATTATTACATAACACACATACATTATCTTCTTGAGTGATAATACTAAACCGGCTTAATTTGTATTAACACGGCCAATAAGCACAAACCAAGCAAATAGCTCCACTCTTGGTTAGGGGTGAAAACAGACCAGGCCAGGCCAGGCCAGACTTTGCTCTGGCCTGTCATGTAGTTGATTGGCTTGAGCCTGGCCTGCAACCTGCTATAGGCTTTTTTCAAAGTACTAAGTTTGGCCTGTTATTCAGCCTGGCCTGACCTGAACCCTGTTAAAAGGCCTGCTAATTTTTTTTTACAAAAAAAAATATTATTTAAAATTTTTTTTAATAAACATATTTATATATAAAATGTCATATTTAATATTTATAAGAATTTTTAAACTTTAAAGTATTTAAAATATACAAAATTATTTATAATTAAATATAGTAAATTTAAAATATCTCATTATTTTGTTAATAATAAAAAAATTATTTATATATATAATTATATATTAAAAGGCCCAGACAAGCCTGACAGGCCAGGCCAGGCTAATTAGTGAGCCTGGGCCTGGCCTTTTTCCACTCCTACTCTTGGTGGAACCAACCCTTTTCAAATAGTCCTAGTCCTAGTAAAGTTGAAACTGGTTACCTCCTCTGGTAGCATTTCCTCCTGCAGCACCTGCACAAATGAGTTAATTGAAAAAACACATTGCCTATCATATTTCCACACCACTCTATCCTCTCTGATATGTACCAGGTGTCAAAACACCATGCAATTGATTTAGAAGTTCCAACTCCCATTGAAAGAGATCTCACCTCTATTGAAAGTTTCAAATCCACTCTAACCCATCACAGAACCCACAATCTCCTATAACAGATCCACCTTGGTTTGAAACAAAGAAAAGTTTCAGAAAGCAATCCTTTAGAACTCTACCAAAAAGCCAAACATTCTCCCAAAATCGAGTCCTTTGTCTATCACCCACCTCCATTAACAAGCCGATAATTTAACCTTTAAAAGGTCAATAATTCAATAAGCTGGTCGCTACAAAATTATCATGCTAAGAAATTAGTCTCTAACGTATCGTTATTAATACTAAGTAAATAATTTGATATAATAATTAATATATGACAGAAGCCATCATTAAGATGCATTATATTTAACTAATAAAATATATGTGAGATATATTTGCTAGCATTTTAGGGGGATTATTGATTTGACAATTTTTATTTTCACTAAAAACCGAAAATAAACATGAAAATATGTTTGGTGGTATATTAATGAAAATATTTTTACAAAATAAACACACACATGTAATTACGTTTTGAGAATTTTCATAAAAATAATGCAGCATAATATATATAAACTCTTTCGTGGTTTTCTCTTACGCTATCAAAATATTCAATGTCAATTATTATTCATAATTTTAACCTATATTATTGCTATTATTCATTTTTTTTATCTTTTTTTATCCAAATTTTAATTAATTTATCTAAATAGAAATATCATTGTATATAAATATCAAAGTTTATCGAGCAACAAAATTTGTCTTTCTAAAAATTTAATGGAATTTCTTTGTATAAATTGTATTCTTGCAATCTTAGCCTTGTGCATATTATAGTGTGACAACTGGGTAACATTTTTATATGCCCTCAAGACAGCAACCTTTTCACTGCAGCTACGTACTTTACATGGATCCTGTTTACAAATTCTATTCTTCTAATAAAAGTATAGGAAACATTTCAAGTACCGGTGCTCCAGTTATTTTAATCGTTGATTTGAATTATAAAAAATATATATAATATATATTAATTAAAATCAACGGTTAAAATAACTGGTGCATCAATACTCCCCGGTGCACTTGAAATGTTTCCAAAAGTATAAAACTATAAATTGTAGTAAGAGTTTCTCATTCAACAATCTGCCCAACTGCAACCGGGAGTTTTTTGAACATGCATCTCTCTCATCAATTCTCTTACTTGTGCTGATCCTTCCCAGTCCTCAGAAGTTGCAAGTATGTTGGATAATTGTATGTAAGCACTTGAATTCTCAGGATCAAGCTGAATAATTCGCTCTGCGGCCTTCTTGCCAAGATTCTTGTTTCCATGGGATATGCAACCTCTAAGCACTGACAACCACATGTTTGCATCAGCCTGGAAAGGGATTTCTTTAATTATATCCATTGCTTCTGCGAAACAACCGGCACGAGCGAAAAGGTCTACCATGCAAGAGTAATGTTCAATTCCTGGACTTATGTTATAGTTATGCTTCATAGCATGGAACAGATTCCTTCCTTCTTCAACCAAACCACAGTGATCACAGGCTGAAAGAACCCCAGTAAAAGTAATGGCAGAAGGCCTCACACTGGCATACCCCATTTCGGTAAAGAGGGTCAGTGCCTCAGTTCCATATCCATTTGTGGCATATCCTATCAACATTGTGTTCCATGAAACTCCATCAGTTTTGATCATGCCATCAAAAGCTTTACGTCCTAACTCAACAAATCCACACTTACAATAAAAGTCAACGAGGGAGGTTGAAATGATCTGGTTGGATTCAAGCCCAATGGTGATAACTTTAGCAAATACCTGCTCCCCAAGTTCAAGTGATGATTTACTGGCACAGGCACTGAGAACACTGGAAAAGCTAAACTCGTCCATTTTTAAGTCGAGCTTGTTCATCTGACAAAAAATATCCAACGCTTCGCCTGGACATGCATTCTGAGTGAGTCCAACTAAGATTGAATTCCAAGAAATCAATGTCTTACTAGGCATATTGTTAAAAATACTTTTAGCATCTTCAATTCTTCCACAGTTTGAATATAAAGTGATCATAGTATTAAGCAAGATTGTATCATAAGCTTTTAGCTCACTAAACAACTTGCAAGCATCATAAGGACTTTGACACTTGGAATATGCATCAAGCAAAGCACTAGCCACTACAATATCATCAATCACCCCAAATTTACAACCATGAGCATGCATTTGCTTAACAAGCTCAATCATAAGTAAGGTGCTGGTAGCACTCAAAATGTTTGCAAGTGTGGAGATGTCGGCCCTGACTCCATTCCTGCGCATTTTATTGAAGAGAGCCAGTGCTTCCAATTCCTCACTGTTGGATACATAACCTGAAATAACTGAATTCCACAGAACACTACATGGTCCAACAACCCCATCAAAAACCCTCCTTGCCTCTCTCATTCTGCCAGCATTTGCATAACCAGATACCAAAGCACACACTGAGAACTCATCCACATCCTTAACAATACCCACAATTCGAGAAGCACTATCCAAATCACCACACTTGCCATAAAAATTAACCAGTGAGCTGCACATCACCTTGTCAAGCTCCACACCATCAACCAAAACTCGAGCATGCACCTGCTTCCCACAATTCAGCGCCACCAACTCCGCACACGCACCAAGAACAGTTGCCAACACAAAAGAATCCCTGTGCACAACCTCCAAAGGATCCAAATTCATATCCCTGAATAACAACAATGCCTTCCCCGGATAACCATTTCGAGAATAACCATGAATCATGGAATTCCACACGAGCTCACTCCTCTGGGGCATGGCACTGAACAAGGAGTGAGCCACATCAAGGTCCCCGGCTTTTGCAAATGAGGAAACTAGCATGGTCCAGGAATAATGATTCTTGTGAGGCATGGTACAGAACAAGTTCAAGGACATGTCCCTTTGGCCAGAGTTGATGTAAGCCTGCAGGAGTGTACTCCATGAGAAGGCATTTGTTTGAGGCATTTCGTCGAACAAGCGGCGTGCCTCATTGATGGAGCCTAATCTGGAATACAGTTGGAGGAGGCGATTGGCAACAGTTATGGAGGAGCTGAGGATGCCAGCTTTGAGGAATACGAGGTGGAGTTGTCTACCTTGGAGGATGTTGATGTGGATGTTGCCGGCGTGAAGCGTACGGACCAAGGCATGCAAATCCATACCCATAATACTTTGCACTGCACCTATAAACTGAATTCATAGTGTCTCAACATTTGGTTTATATCAAACTAATGCGTTAATCCACTTTTTTGTAAAGTAAATATAAATAATAACAAATTTGAGATTAGACAAGATAGTAAGTATATTACATTAAAAGTAAAAGCTCATAGGTTCAACTCTTAGACTTAGAAATTAATGCGGATATTGGAAGGAATTGGGGGTGTGCATAAAAGTAATGCAAATTTTTAACAAAGAAATATTAGAAAAGGGGAGTTGGTATTTGATTGGTACTGTTCCAACGTCTACAAAGTGTGTTATGATTGTTCTAAACTGCACCTCAAATTTTTAGAACATGACTTTGATAAAAATAGTGAAAACTGTTCTAAATTGGACCTTATTTGACGACTTTGCAGATCAAGATTAGAAGAATCAAAGCCGTTGGAAAAATTGATGCATACCAGTTTTAACTTTTAAGTCGAGTTATTTTATCTTGCGGTTGATAAACAACTTTAAGAGTTTAATAACTATTTTATATAAATAAATATTTACTTTTTTGTATAATTTGTTTGAATAGTTAAATTTTTGACACTTGATAGTTAATATAAAAATTTCGCATTAGATGCGTATTAACGATTAATTCTAAAATATGAATTTGATTAGTATAACATCTCAAAAGTTAGTTGCGACAAGAAAACACATTTATTCATTGGTATTGTCTCTGTTAAAGTTAGTTTTGATTTTGCTTGTGAAAATAATATCAATCGAAAGAACATTTTCTGTTAAATGGTTCTTTTTGCTTCCATAACAAATTTTCTTGGTCCGTGGATGCTATTCAAACAAGATTATTTCTCATAAAAAAATTATCTGCTTATGTACCGTTCCCAATCATGCTCATAAAAAGTTAAGACTTACTCCAAACCCTTAGAATACAGCAAGATCATGGATAACGTTGATAGAAAATCACCAACTTGAAAATGTGCATCAATTCTAATAAATGACATAAACTACATTTGCCACATTTTTTATCTCCTTATGCTCTACTAGAGAGTGTAGAGGTTTCAGCAATAATCATCTTTAAACATAAAGACCAATTATTAATTAATTATATGTAATTATGCATCCAATTAATGCAAGTCTCCCCTTTTGCACTTCAATTCTCAAATCTTCTGAACCAGCTGCTAATGGTTCTTGCAAGGGTTCTAGTATCATTCAAAGAAAGTGATATAAGCCCTTGTGCAACAGCATCTGCTGGAGTATACAATTCACCAACTTCCCATCTCGGTTCCTGTTCGACGAGACCGGCCAGCAACGGAAAAGAAACAAAGCAAGTAAATATATTAAGTGAACTAAAAATGAAAAAGCAAGGTGATATTCACCTTCTACATTCCAGAAAATTATAAATCTTCATGCTTCATTATCTTATTTTTAGTACATGTGCCATAGGAAAAACTAAAATGTTCTTTCTTGATAGAAAAGAATCTTGAAATTTTCTTGGAAAGTTATTCAGGTATCTTTAGTTGGAGGATAAAAATAGGGTGGAGATTTTTACCCAAACTAAACATACCCTTAGAAGTGTTAACCACACAATCTGCTAGTTGTGCAAGAATGATAAGTACAAATGTAAAATCTAACAACTTGAAGAGTAAATATCAATTTGTATGAGAATGAAGTCAACAACCATGATAACTCAGTTGCAAATCCTGCCGAAGAGTATGGCGACGAAGAAGGATGCAAAAGAGTTTTACCTGAATGCATGGTGTGACGTGGTTACCATTCAATTGTACTTTCTCTAGTGTTCCACCGAAAGAATCGACGCGAGGCTTTAACGTTTCTTCAAGAATATCTGTCTCATCAATTGTGTCAAGATTGAACTTAACCTACAGAATCATATAAACACACATCAGAGATACCATCCAACATTTCAACACAAGTTCTAAGAAAAAAAAAGAGAGCATCATTCAAACCAGCAATGTGTGCTCAACATTATAGGAACTTTTAAAGCAATCACGGTTTTCAGATGGTGTCGGTTTGAACTCTGATACTCCTTGGGTAACCTGACAAAAACACATGCACACATAAACACATTAATCATTTAGACCAATCAACAAAGATTCTCCCCAAAACTAAAGGAATCATAGGCATTTACTAGAAGCAAATCTAACTAGATAAGAAATGATTCATGCAAATGGTAGGTACATAAACCACAAATGTACAAACGAAATCAACAATTAAGCTCAATCTCTGAAGCTTTGCCTTCTTGTATTGAAATAAATTTTTAAAAAAAAGAAGCTAAAAGCGCACAGCATAAACAAAAAAAATCAAAACATAAAACATACCTCATTCATTACTGATGGCAATTGATCAATAAATTTAGTTAAGGAATTAAGAACGTCCCGCTCACTTTCCTGTACAATTGATCCGACAGTATCCAAAATGACCTTCCATGCATCTCCTACAAATGGGTTGCAGTTGAGAAACATAATCATCATATTTACATAAATTCTTATTTCTTACAGTTAATCTAAAAAAATGAAATTGCAGCCATTGATTTCAAGAGCAGAAGTAGACCATTAGCGAACCAGTGAGAATCGAGGGTTTTGGTGCAGGATTTATATGTAGAACAAAGTCACTATGTCATATTTAAACATAATTTGTGATGTATTTTGCTTGATCTTAGATCTGTGATGAGTAAGATATAGTCTTAGTCTACACCGAAACTACACAAAATTCAAAGAAAAAATCAGCAAAAGTAAGGTAAGTAGATACCTGATGCATTTCTAGCAATTGAATAAACTGGAGTTGCTTCCACAACTGGCATCATCTGGCTGACTGCAGGTCCCAACTGCAGACACCAAAATATTTTAGAGCACAAACAAGATCAACTCAAAACCTTGATTTGTTTGTGTAAATCATCCAGCTAAAATTCAAAATATAAAGGAATTATGTCCAAAGTCGAAACAGTGAATGTTGCTTAAGAAAGCATAGTCTTAAAAAACATCATCTGTAAAATGAGCAGTTTTTATAACAACGATCCTTCGCACTGTTTTAAATCTGCATTTTTATACTAAAAGTTCTATTTTGGCTAAGAAATCGATCATCCTATTGAAGTAGATTATGAAGATAAATAGTATCATTAGAAGAATAGGATTCAACAAGTATTATTAGTGTTCATACCTGCTCAAAGTAAGGAACTGCCTCTGTTGCTGGCCTGTTGTTGTATGAGATTATGACATTGGCCTTCCAAAAGAGTATATACCTTTTCGTCACACTCCTTGAGTTACAAATTTTATTGAGGTAAATGAAACCTCATAATCTGCATTATGCTTCCACAAACTAGCATATACTTATGAAGATGGAATTAACATCTACTTTTTGGTTAAAACTTTAAATTTCAAAACCAGTTTCTGCATAAATAAACACAAACTTATTCTGGGAGTGAAATGAAAGATATGCCAGACCTTTGGTATTTTCTCGGAAAAATAGCTTCCTGTAAGAAGTTGAAGAAGCGCACCGTTGCTACAAATTCAAGAAACAATAAAAACATTACTCCGATGCCATACTCTAGTAAGGCTAAAGCCTTGTTTGGTAACTATCTCAAGACAGAAATATAAAGACATTGGGAAATACAAACTTGTTTAGGAAAGGAGACAAGAAGCAGAAACGGACAACATTTCTATTCTAAGACAAAATTTCCATACTTTTTGTCTCGAGGCAGATATCAAACACAAGCCAATGGATGTATTCAACAATCCACTTACCTATGGCCAACGGAGAAAAGTGGAAGGTCTCGAACCTGAGCAGGCGACAAATTCGCTTGAGATAAACCAGATGATAGGAGTGTATCCAAACAAGTGTTGAACCTCTCATACACTAGTTTGGCAGCTTGAGAATGGTCAAATGTCACATTGTAAGGCACCACCACCACAAGAAAACCTTCTCTTGCCAAAAACTCTATTAGGTACCTGCAATTTCCGAACAGAAAAGAACTAAATTCATCACAATGCCCTCGACATCGCTAACTTGAAAATAGCAGCTACTGATGATAAAGAATCAAACTTTCAACTGAAAAACCAAAAGGGTACAACGAGAAGTGATCATATGAAACTTCAGCAGAAAATTCATCACAACCTGAATATCACCTACACGAAAATACCCATGCATGATGAAGAATAAAAATTCAAAGAAAACCATCAAACCTTTATACCTCTAACATGGTAATTAGCAACTATTACTGAAAAAGAATGAAAATTTGCAATTTTGCATTGAAAAACCAAAAGAATATAACATGAAATACTCATATGTAACTTCAGCAGAAAATTCAACACACCCTAAATACCACTAACATGAAAATTAGAATCTATAAATGAAAAATAGTCAAAATTTGCACTGAGAAACAGAGTAAAACATGATATATGCATAATCAGATATGTGGCTTCGGAAGAAAAATCCATCACAATTGACTGAAAAACCAACAAGGCATAACATGAAATAATCGTATGTAACTTTCAGCAGAAAATTCATCACATCCTGAACACCGCTAGCAATGGAACTTAGCAGCTATTTGTGAAAAAGAATAAAAATCTGCACATAATTCATCACACTCAAAACCACTACCACCTAAATTAGCAGCTATCAAATGATAAAAAACCAAACTTTGCACTGAACAACCAAAAGGGAATAACATGAAATTATCCATATGTAAATTTCCCAGGAAAAATTCAGCACAACCTCAACATAACCAACACGAAAATATCAGCTATAATTCTATCTATCAATGATAAAGAAACAAAATTTGCAAGAAAAATCAAAAGGGTATAACACAATCTTACCCATATGTAACTTCAGGAACAGCACCAATAAAAGCACCCCCCAAAAACTTGATTATAGCTCTAGGCTTGGAACGATATGGGGTAGGTGCTACCACTAGACATGAATCTAGCTTAGTGAAATTCTTGCCATTGAATCTGATACTTGTGGAGGTGGTGGTGGTGGTGCTTCCAACATAAGCATCAGAAACCATCCTTGTAGGACCAACCACCATTTTAGAACTTCTCTGGGTTGGAAAGTGTAAGCATTTTTGGAATGAACCATGTGTGTGTTTGAATCCACGAAAATCAGAGAGGGTCTTAGTATTCTTCAAAGAAGAAGAAGAAGAAGAGTACAAGCATTTGAAATCTGAGCCTAAGATGGACGAGCATGAGGTTGCCATTTCCATTGCCATTGCCGGGAAGAGAAAATACCAGAGTATGCAGATTGCAGAGTGCGGTTTCTTTTCTTTTAAATATTAAATATTTAAATCAACCCTTTTTTTCTTTTTTTTTTCCTCTTCTATTTTCAAGACTTTTAAAGAAAATAATAAAAAAGCAACACTAAACTAAACTAGTTATTTATGTTTTCCTCCTAAAAAAAATTATTTAATTTTAAAGAATATAGTTTGTGTGACTTAATTGGTTGAGTCCAATAAGTTAATAATAATTTATTAGAGTGACTAATTTGTAAATTAAAACAGTTAAAGATAACTAATAAAATGGTAATTAGTTATAGATATTTTTGATCACTTAACGAATTTGTTAGAGATGAATTAATTTATATATATTAACCTTGTATTTAATAGAAAACTCCAAATTTTTATTTTACTTTACAAAACCATTTTCTTTAATTTTCTCTTTCTCTCCTTCTAATAAAAGATATTCTTAAATAAAGAGAAGACTACTCTTAAACTTCTCACAAGGTGAAAGAAGCTCTACATGAAAAAGTTGTAACTTCATCGCCATCTTTGTTATAGTATCTACCACCGTATTTACATCTCTCATAATCAAACAAAAATCAACACGCCAATTTTAATACATGATATCTCTTATTTTAACTACCAATAGATTATTCTACTTCCACATTCTTCTCCTCTCAAAAATTCACTCCATAGAATTCAATGAGAACTGCTGTCTTTCTCACACATTTACAGCTTGAAATAAATTTAGTTATATAAGATTAATTTTTTTACATTAATTTAATCATTAAAAAATCTCCATAACTTTATCTTACTTTGTGCTCTTAGAATTTTATTCTATTTATAATCTACTAAATGAATCTCACAAATTTTTAAAGGATCAAATAGTTAGTTTAGTTTAAATGTAACGAATCTTTTTTAAAAGAAATAGAACTATAACGTTTTTTAAAAGAAATTGATTTTTGTTACTAATAATATTACTTCAAACATTTAAAACAAAAATCTTATATGAAAAGAATGAAAATAAATAAATATCTTAATATTCTTAAAATATATAATAAAATATCATATTTTATAATATTAAAAAATTTTATTCTCAAACTCAG
>NC_029790.2:132351326-132352335 GCF_000816755.2 Arachis ipaensis | reverse complement strand
AATATAATTTATTTATTATATAATATCTTTTTTTAAAGAACTTTCTCTTTAATTCCAAAATTTTCTGAAATCATATTCGTATACCCAACCAGCAACCACCATTCCAATACTGTGGGAAAGTGTATTCATTTTCTGAATAAATAAACCATTTGTAATAATGCCAAAATAACAAAACTTTCATCAAACGCTCTTAAGTTTATTTTGAAAATATTTTCTTAATAAATTATGAATGTAAATCTACGCTAACATATATTAATAAAAGAAAATTTTTAAATTCCCAAAAAAAATAAAAAGTATAATTTTGATATACTAATAGTGTAAAATATTTTATATAGTGGTACAATTATATTCATTCGTTTTTTTTTGTGACTATTATATCCATTCGTTTAAATGACCATTCATGGGATCAATGTAAAAAGTAATTATTTTTATTAATGTGTATTACGTAATTAGTTATACTTATAAAACTACTTTACACACGATACATCAAAATTAAATTAATAAAAGTAAAAAAATATTTTTTAATTATAAAAAGACAAAACGTTATTGACGTTTTGTAAAAAAAAAATATTATTTTAGTTATAAAATGAGAAAACGTCATTGACATTTTGTAAAAAAAATATTATTTTAATTATATAAAGTGAAAACGTCACTGACGTTTTGTAAACACCCACAATAACATTTAACACCTAATTTAGATCACTTTTAAAGACTTCACCACTCATAATCCAATATACAAAAATAAAAATTCGTAATAATTGGCACATACATATGTTGAAGATTTTGCCACGATTTGGAGGTCTCACCCTGTTATTGGGTGGAAGTTGCTGGGCCCAATTTCTAACCACATTGACTTGACTAGTTGACTTCATATCATGATTCATGACCAATTCATTTTAGGGCTCATGACTAAGACAAAAATAAAAAATAAAAAACAAAAGAATTAGCTAAAATAAGGGTATATCTTAATAATATTGTTGGTAAAAATTTTATTTTTTTATCTTCATAA
>NC_029790.2:132348869-132350040 GCF_000816755.2 Arachis ipaensis | reverse complement strand
TTTATGTAAAATTGATAATTAAAAATTATTAGATAAAAAATTAGTTAAATTATTTAATAATTTTTAACTATTAATTTTATATAAAATTAAGTGCACCTAAGTTTTTACTGTTATTATTATTTTTTTACTTTTTGTATTACATAAATTTTTGTTAGAAAACACAAAAATTTATTAATATATCATACAATCTTTTGAATATAGTATAAAAAATTTTGTACATAACACAAACTTATCGATATGATACAAATTTTTGCTGTGAATATATTTTTTTAGTTGAATGAGTCAATATTCTAGCCTTCTAGACATGTAATTTTTCAAAAATTTTTATGTTGTACATTAAAATTTCTATGTTATGCACCAAAAATTTTGTACTGGACACGAAAATTTACATATTATGCGTATTTCATTAGTATAGTACACAAATTTTTACTGTGAATATATTTATTAATTAGGTGAGTCAATTTTTAAATATGTAATTCTTCAAAAATTTATATGTTATACATCAAAATTTTTATGTTATGTATTAATATTTTTTGTGATGTACACAAAATTTATATGTTATGCATATTTTATTAGTATAATATATAAATTTTTGTATATAATATACAAATTTTAATATATAGTATATAAATTTTTGCTGCAAATATATTTTGTTATTTAGGTACTATAAATATTTCATTAATTAGAGAAAAAAAAGAAAATAATGATAATAACAGTAATGATGATAGATGACAAAACATTAAATAAAAAACGTATAAAAAAAAAACGATAATAATAACGACAATAACGATAAAGATAATAAAAAAAGAATATGCCTGCTTGTATCTAAACAAAAAGTGTATGAAAATTTAATTGAAAATTTGGTTCAAAATATGTTTATACTCCTAGTATTTCTCCTTATTTTATTCGATTGTGATAATTATTTGAACAGGTACAAAGCTGATCAGACATCAGAGATTTAGCTATGTGTATATAAGTTAATAAAAAAAAAAAAAAAAATCTTTTATGAGTTTAATGACAAAGTAGGTATTTTGTGAGGACAAAGTGAGATATGCTTAGGTACAATATTTCGCGGCTAATTTTTTTAGTATACCCATGTTACGATGCATTTGTTTTGAATATGGATGTGTATTGTTAAATTAAATGAATATATATATAGTTATTCAAACAA
>NC_029790.2:132347881-132348423 GCF_000816755.2 Arachis ipaensis | reverse complement strand
AAAAAAATTTTATCCATTAATTTCAAACTTCCTTCTCAATGAGTCACCAAAAAAAACTTCCTTCTCAATTTAGTCAAAACAAAAATCTCCTCCTCAACCTAGCTGTTATTAGTAATAATAACTAATCATGATTTACGATTTTTCTTTAACCAATTTACTAGGCCTATACGTGTGTAGTACACCACTCTAATTTAAATATTTTGTTATAACACTAAGTTTACACTATACACTCATTAAAATTAATTCGGTATCTCGCTGGAGTAGGTTAGGATACAAAATTAATTAACAGTATCCCTGCTAATAGTAATAGAAAGTACACCAAGATCTTGATTATACTTTCCTCACCAAAGATAAAGCCTTGATAATTATCTTCTTGTAGAATTTATAGATAGTTCATCGTATTGTGTGTACCAATATTAGGTTGGTCAAGCAAACTTATTTCTTTTACGATGATAATAAATTTGAGTTAAAGGGTTAATTGTTGTTTTATTTTGTTTTTGTAGGCAATATCATATGGAACTGATGTCTACGGAAATTATTTT
>NC_029790.2:132337895-132347759 GCF_000816755.2 Arachis ipaensis | reverse complement strand
ATTCTTAAAAAAATCTTATTTTTCAATTAATTGATATCTAATAATTTATCTAAATAATTAGATTAGATATGATTTTATTTAATTTTGAAGCAAATCTTACCTCTTAACTTGACATACAAGTAAATATTTATTTATATATTTTTTATTCTCTGTACGACTGTATATAAATAAAGAGCAAACTCAAAAGGAAAATTATAAACGCAGCAAAAAGGGGCATAGCATCTTTTCAGTTCTGCTCTGAACTCTTCTTCTTCTTCTTCCTTATTTGATTTTTTTTCTCTTTTTCTTCTCTAGCTTCTGGTTCAACCATCCGAGTCGACTCACTGAGTCTTCGCCATGGACGAACGACAACAACGGCAACGATCTCATCAATCTCACGCATCCAAAGACCCTTTCCTTCTCAATTACCAACCTTCGGAGCTTCGAATTGCTTCTGAGTTCTTTACGAATTGGCTCCCTTTCCTCTCCAAAGATCTCTGCAACCACTGCACCCAATCGCTCTCCGATCGAATCCGCTCCATCGACCCAGGTCAGTTCCGTCCCCAAAACCATCGAATCCCGTCCAAGTTTCTCTTTTTTCAACTGGTTTTTGCTTCGTTTTCGATTTCCCGCAGTGAATTTTGATGTTTCTTTCTAATTTTACCTTGTTTTCAGTGATTCCTTGACCTAGTGCGTACGAACATTCCAATAAGTTTTATGTATTCTAAACCCTTAAATATTTTAGACATTTAAAGTTTAATTTTTTACTTTTGAGTGTTTTGAATTGTTATAATAATTAATTTATGAGAAAAATTTTCCTGAATTAATACAGTGTTATCTAATATATGTATATGAAACTGGAATATTATCTAAGGTTTATGTAACTGCCGACTATGATATATGTTTGATTTATACTGAATGACTATGTAAAGTATTTATAAATGCATGGAAGTTTTGCTTGTAATTGAACAAGAATATGATTCCAGCACATGTCAGTGCAACGATTCTTTCACATAAAGATGCGAAATTCTCACCTATAATAGAATGAGTTTAATTTTGGTAAATATCTTGCCATTGGGTAGTAAAATAATTTTTTTTTGTATATATAATGATTTAGGGTTACTTAAATCTTGAATATGTGTTCCTATTGTTTCGTGCTTCATTGGTTCTTTTGTATGTGCAGAACTCTCCCATTGTGGTGGTCAAAAGGAAGTTTCCAATGGTTCAGAGGTTTGCAATGGCCAAATGAATGAGAACAGCGACAATCATGACGATAATTGTGACACTCACTCAATTGGGAGTTGGAAAGATGGTGCTGAGGCTAATTCACCAATTGAGACGCCGAGTCCGCGCATGTCATGGGCTGATATGGCTCAAGAAGATGAGTTTGGTGAAGAAGAGCATGAAACCATCAATGGCAGTACAGCTGTGCCAGCTTCTAACTCGAACCTTGAAGTGGCTAAAGCTACCCCGGAGAAGCCTACTTTGCCTAGGGAGCAAAGAGAATACATTAGGTTCATGAATGTGAGGCGTAAGAAGGATTTCATGTGCTTTGAGAGAGTTAATGGAAAGCTTGTTAACATCCTTGAAGGGCTCGAACTCCACACGGGTATTTTTAGTGCTGCTGAACAGAAAAGGATAGTCAATTATGTTGCTTCCCTGCAGGAGATGGGAAGGAAAGGGGAACTGAAAGGTTTTTGTTCTAATCCTAATTCTATATCTATCTTTCTATGTTATGATGAGTGTTTAAATTTGTTCCATTGTTAAGGTGTGTATGGTATTATTGTTTTGTAATAATCTGATAATACTAGAATTGAGAGATCCTTCCCTAGTTTACATGTTTGACAGAGAAGTACCGAAACCTAATAAAATTAGCTCAATTCCAAAATTGTGATCACATTGCATGCCTGCTTAGGACACAGTTAAAGTTTGTCTAAACTAACTAGAGAACTAAATGCTTTGGATAACATAGAAAAGTGGCTGATATCTAGAACAGTAATACCATGAATTTGATTATCTATAATTTCACCTCAAAGTTTAGATTTATGCCTCTGATGAGATTACAAATTATTAATATCACTTTCACTTTGTTGTCTCTTTATTCTATTAAGATGTTTTTCCAGCAACTGCTAATAAGTCCAATATCCACCTTTCTTCTTTATTGTTTTGCTGATTTTATTTTTCATCATTCTATATTTCCTTGTTCTTCAAAGAATGTCTAGTTAATTCAATTTGAGATGGAAATTCAGACTTCAGAGTATTAAAATGTGTGCTGAAAGTAAAAAAGGGTGAGATGGGCGTGAACATATATTTTATATGCTATAGAATATAGAATATATATTGTTTATTATCATATAACCATGGACGAAGTAGTCAAATGACAAGATTTATGTTGCTAGACATTGAGGTGACAAGTGCCAAAAAAGCGCGCCTAATAGAAGAAAAGAATGGAAGAGGAACTTTATATAATGTTCATTCTTAAGTTCTATTGACAATTTGTGTTGATTACTATTATTTCTTGGGAACATATGATGCTTATTCTTAAACTTTTTCAGATCGGACATTTTCGGCTCCTCAAAAGTGGATGAGGGGGAAGGGACGTCAAACTATCCAATTTGGATGCTGTTACAACTATGCAGTGGTTAGTATTTCTCTCATGCTGAATTTTGATTTCTCATTAAATAAGCTTTATTTGGAAGTAAAGCAATACTAATGCCTAGTGGTGCAGTATTATTTCTGCTGATTTTGATAAAATGATGTAGTGTATATTAATTTATGCTTACAGGATAGAGATGGTAACCCACCTGGTATTCTTCAAAGTGAAATGGTAGATCCTATACCTGATCTTTTTAAGGTCATCATTCGAAGGCTGATCAAGTGGCATGTACTCCCTCCGACTTGCGTGCCAGACAGCTGCATCGTAAATATCTATGAAGAAGGGGATTGTATACCTCCACACATAGATAATCATGATTTTGTTCGGCCATTCTGCACGGTTTCTTTTCTCAGTGAGTGCAACATACTCTTTGGATCAAATCTGAAGGTTATAGGCCCTGGTGAATTTGATGGCTCACTTGCTATTCCCCTGCCCGTTGGGTAAGTATTATTGCAAATTCATCTACTGCACATTTATTTAGTTTCTGATCAATTGATACATGCTTTTAGGTATAGTTATTTTGAATTCTTTATCAGTTTGCTATTATTATGGAGGAATCAGAATCTTATAGTAGGTCTTTGTCCTTCAGGTCTGTACTTGTCCTAAATGGAAATGGAGCTGATGTAGCTAAGCACTGTGTTCCTGCAGTTCCTACTAAAAGGTATATAGAATGTAATGATATAATATTTTCTCTGTTCCTTTTTACACTAATGGATAATTAATTGATTTCTGGTCTTTTTCTCAAAATTTCTACTAGGATTTCAATCACATTTAGAAGAATGGATCCTGCGAAGCGGCCTATGGGGTTTGTACCAGAACCTGATCTTCAGGGTATCCAGCCATTGGCCTATGATAATGACAAGGAAAAGAAATCAACCGGATTGAGATCCAGTCGTCATCCTAGAAGAAATAGAGACAGGAGAGGTGGCAGAAATGAAGGAATGGGATCTGCGACTAGAGGCGATAGATATTCAGATCCCCGCGAGTCGAATCATAGTTCACAAAGATCATATTCAGAGCCCCGTGAGTCAAATCATAGTTCACAAAGATCTTCAAATCGGTGGAGTAGGGGAAGGCCTAGCAGTTGAAAGACACCGGTAACATCATGATCCAAGGTTCATGTATCCAAGAAACCTTCACACATCTGCAATTTTTCAATTTTATTCTGGTTCCAGCTTATTATTGAGTGACTTTGAAATCAAGAAGGATTGCGATTTAGTGAAAGTAGTGCTTTGAGTCCTTTAGCATGATGCATTATACGGTACTGATTGTTTATAGGTAAACATTTAGTTAATAATGGGATTTGGTGAGTTGAGATTTTAAAGTTGGATCAGTTTAAAAGATGAGTTAAGTAATGTTTTCAAGTTCATCAATTGATTGTATTTTTTTTCTCTATCCCTTTGATATCAGAGGTTCCACATCATTTGTAATTTTACTTGAAGAAACTTAGGTGAATGTTCACCTCACTGATTATTTTAGTATGGTATTGGTGTAGTCTATATCGATTTTTTATTCTTGTTTTTTTTTTCGAGTTTGACATATAATACCTGAAAATCTTGAGACCATCTCTAAAGTTTAAAGTGTGTTCTACCGGCGTTAATCTCTATTAAAATTGTTGTGTATCAAAAAAATTAATTATTATACATTTGTAATTTTGTACATTTGTACATTTTTATATTTTGTATTTTTGTTTTTATTTTTTGAAAAATAAAAATTATTTTTAATTTTTTGTATTTTAGAAAATGTAATGGGTTTGTAAAAAGAAGATTTATTTCTAAGTATCGAAAATAATAAAATTATATTTGGTTGGTTTATTTTTAAAATGTATTTTTAATAGTTTAAAATCTCAAAATCATATTTTTATTAAATGTACGATTTTAGTTATCTAATTTTTTATTAAATTAAAAATTAATTTTTATATGGTATCAATATGAAATAAATTACTATCTTATTATACTATTTCATAAAAATTTAGTATCTCTTCTCACTCTCTATATATATAGTTGGTTTTATATTTCTATAACAATAAAAAAATCAATTGAAACAAAAAAAATTGAAATTAAAATTAGTTTTACACCAAACGAATCAATTAATTAATATCAAAATTTATTGATTTAAATAATTTATTAATAAAATAATAAATAAATAAATATTAAAGCTAAAAAGATTTAAAACAAAAAGTCAACTTTTTTGTCAATATTTTTAGGGTTTTATGTATTTTTTTAATTTTTATTATTGATACTTTTATAATTGATTGTCAATTTAAAAAACTATTTTCATAACAAAATTATATTTTTAAACGAAAAAATAAATGTCAAAAATAAAGAAATTTAACAAATACATATCAATTCGAAGAATCCGTACTTAATACTAAATAAAATAAAAAACTCAATAAATAAATTCTAATTAGAGCTTTATTTTATTTTTAATTACTTTGTCTATGTACTCAAAGATACAAAAATCAAGTCTAAAATAAAAAAATCGAAACAGTCAAATAAAATAAAAAAATAATAAAAAAAAAACTTTATCTTTTTCAAGAGATATATATATAAATTGGAGGTAAATAATAGATATCCTAATAACGCCAATGAGTCATATTTTAAATGATACAGTCTCTCTATTGTCACTTAAAAATCTCAAATTCAAATTTCTTATTTTTATTTTCATCGAAAATGGAAATAAAAATGCTTATTAACCCCTAAATTTTATAAGCTATCTACTTAACTAAGTATCCCACTAAGGCTGGGTTTGGTAAAGCTTTTTTAAGAGGTGTTTTTGCTTTTCAAAAGCACAAGCACGTCATTTTGGCGTTTGGTAAATTAAAAAGCCCAAGTGCTTGTGCTTACGGCTTTTAAAAGTTAGGGGTGCTTTTGAAAGCACCTAGAAGGGAGCTTTTCAAAGCTGGCTTATGCTTACCAAATTTTTTTCATTTTCCCGCATGTATTTCCCGCAATTATATTGTCATTAAAATCCTCGTATATTTCTAATATGTGATAGAGATGTATTTGTATTGAAATTTGTGAAGATTAGGTTGAAAAATAAAAAATATATGAAGATTGTGTTAGAATTTGTGAAGGTTAGGATGAGAAGTTAGAAATATACGAAAATTTTAATGACAATATAATAGCGGGAAATACGTGCGGGAAAATGAAAAAAATTTGGTAAGCATAAGCCAGCTTTGAAAAGCTCCCTCCTAGGTGCTTTCAAAAGCACCCCTAACTTTTAAAAGCCATAAGCACAAGCACTTGGACTTTTTAATTTACCAAACGCAAAATGACGTGCTTGTGCTTTTAAAAAGCACAAGCACCTCTTAAAAAAGCTTTACCAAACCCAGCCTAAGTATATTCGTAAATCGGTTTTCTATGTTGTCTTTCAATTTAATATGCGAAAATCTGAATTCTATATAAGAATTTGTAGCTAGTAAGGCTGGAAGTGAATCGAGCTGAGCCGAGTTAGACCAAGTTCAAGCTCGGCTCACAAAAATTGAGTTTGGCTCACGGCTTGGCTCATTAATAATCAAGCCTATTTTTTAAGCTCAAGCTCGGCTCACCGAAAGCTCACGAGCTGGCTCAAATAATAGAAACATAAATACATAATCTATAATTCTATATTAATAAATTATAACTTATATATTTTATAAAATATTTAAAAAGATCAATTTTATATATTATTATCTATCATAGCTCAATTCCAAACTCAAGCTTGACTCACTTCCAGCCCTAGTAGCTAGTAATGAGTTGCTGATTATGTTAACTCGTGTGGGTATATTAACCTTCACTGATTATGTTAAATTGTAATACCTCTTTTTACTTTTCTTCTTCCCAAATTTCAACCTTATCTCTTACAAATCCCTTTTCTCTCTCTCTATCTAATATAAAATTTAAAAGTTAAATCAATTTGATAAATTACATTTTAAATATGGATATAGTTACGAATTAGTTAAGAAAGTAAAAACTAACATTTATTTTGTAATTTCTATAAAAGCTTTTTTTGTAGTATTTTTAATTAACCTCTTTAGAAAGTTTGCTAACGAAATCTTTTAAATATTATTGAATAAAATAAAAAAGTGGCCGATAACGAAATTTAGTACAACAATCTTTGCTCAATAACAATGCAAACTTGAGATATGAACAGCACTTCAAGGGACAACCATGATAAGAGAACCTCCAAAAAGCTTAAGGCTTAGCAGGAAACATAAATCTATTGCTTGATATGACAAAGAATACACCTGATATTATACTTTTCACCAATTGAAACCTTATAAATTATAACAGTTTTGCACCACCATGTTATTATGTATATTAACCCTACACTGAATAGCCATCTAGACATACATATATTCACCACCTCTAACGGCATTTTCAGCACCTTTCCTCTCCTCCTCAGCTTCCTTTTCCCTTTCCTTCCAGCTCTCATAGGCATGATCATCAGTTTGCAGCTCATACCGGCATATCGGACAAGAATTGTGTTCATCCTACCACATCAATGATCAAATTGATCATACCATATATCTAATCGTCTCATTCAATTATAGAATGCCACATTATCAGAAACATAAATTTGCTTCAAGAATAAAAGAGTAAACCCTAATCTTGTTCCCAAAAAGAAACACAGATGACAAAAGGGTGACAAAATTGTCATTCCATAAAAATCCATATATGATGATTTAAGTATCTTCTCAGCGAGGAACAAATTTGTTACTCTGAAATTGAGTTGCAACTTTGTCCCTTGTGTTTTTGGTCAGGGAAAAGATTGATGGTTTATTAAAAAAATCAAATAAATAATCAAATCATAGAACACGAATGAATCTGGGATGTTACGAATAATACCAGCCATGGTTTTAGACACGGTGGATGGAAAGTGTGCCTGCAAGGTAACTCTTGCATTTTGTCATCTACAGCCAGGTTCTCCCTGCAAATTGCACACTCTGCATCTTTCCCCAGCTTAGCCAGTATTTCCTCTGTGAGAGTAATGACAGGAAGTCTCGCCACGACTTCTTTACTGGCAGGAGGGGCCCTTGGAGCCACAGGACCATCTTCAATCATCTAACCATAATAAATTACAGCAAATTGTCGTTAATAAAGCAATGCAAAGTGTAGCAATGGAACTTTTGATCATACCAGAAAACATGCACACAATAAAAAAGCATGCAAGAAAATAAAATAAAATAATAATCCAACCAAGCACTAAACAATATGAGTTCAATTGAATGGTAGGTTATTTATATCTAAGTTACCGTCTTATTGATGTACCAATATTGATGACAGATCCACCAAAGCAGAAAGTGAAAAAGAACATCATTTATAGAGAGGTAAAATGAGCCTTGCTTATATTTATGAAGTCTCCTTTGGTTCCTTATCTTATGTGTGACGCGAATAAGTACTCAAATATAGCTTAAAGGAATGCTTGCTCAAATTTAACTAGGTGCACTCAAGTTAGGCCTAAATAATTTGTTAACAAATCCCAAATATCTAGGCTTACTTATGTTTCCAAGTACAACTAAACCACATTGTAATTCTGTCTTTAAACTTACCTAAATGGGAAGTATTATAATCTAAATAACGAGAGTTTAGAAGAACATATGAAAGGATTTTCAATGAATACCAGGGGCATGACTTCTTCCAATCTATTTATAAGCTCTTGAAGCACATTAGCTGCATTCTCTGGTGTGGTATCGGTCGCTGCCGAACCTTGAGAGGATTCAGCAGCAAACAAAGTAGCAGCAGTTGACAAGAGGTTTGACTGCACCAACCATTGAGGCTGAGGAGGTTCGGGATCTACAGTAAGATGCCCCTCGAAAAGATATCCTGAAACAACACAGTACGCGATAAATGAACACATACAAAAATAAATAGCACCTCAAGAAAATAGAAAAAAAAAAAACATATATTTGTTTAAAGAAAATCACCTCCATTCGTATTATTCTGCGCTGCAGGCTGCGAGGTTTGTGATGGGTTATCTTCTAAATGCAAGTGTTCCCTGGCCTGAGCAATGCAAGTCTTCAAGTGCTCCTTCTCAGAAGGCTCAGTAACAAGTAATTGAGCCTGCTCAAACAGGCCTAGGCCAGCATTCCAGAAACCCGGTGCCGTATATCTAGTCTTCAACACGGTAGCAACTCGGCATATAACCGAATAAAACTGCCACCAACAATCCAACATCACCACAGTCAAAACTGGTTTTAAATTCTTCACCAAAGACTAGCAACATTTCTTTTGTATATCAAATTTCAAGGATAAGGGAAGTTACACATCATAAGCCAAATCAAGGTTTATAGTAGTCATAGTCACTTTGTTACATATAATCTAACAACAAATCATTATTAGCAAAAATTAAAAATTAAAAGAAAACATCAATCAGAAAAATCAGTAATCAGAACCAATTCATGAACATTTTATATATTTTGTATATTTATTATTATATTCAACCATCCATACTTATCAACCCTAGCACATTAAAAAAATCTGCTCTTTCCAAGAATAAAGGATAACAACCAACTCATAACACTTCTAACTAGTCGGAAAAACAGAATTGGGAAAATGAATATGAATTAACAAAAAAATTAAAATAAATAAATAAAAAGAGAAGAAGAAAAGAAGCATACAGATTTACGAAGAGATGGAGAAGCTGATAGATATTTGCTCTGAAGCATGGATTTGAGAGAGGAAACAGCGCTTTCGAATCTTTGCTTCTTCCCCAATTGCTTCTGCAATTCTTCCAATTCTAGTCTCACCGAATCCTCCGATTCCATTTTATATATGAAATTGAAATGATTTCTTTTTCCTATTAGATTCAGATCGAATTATCAAAATTCAGAAACCCTTGTTCTTCTTCTTCTTCTTCTTCTTCTTCTTTTCTGTTCGGCTGTTCCTTCTGAAATAGCTTTTTGTTTCTTCCGAAGGAGGAAACCAGCGGAACGATCCTCTACAAGCGCGTCTACTGATGTCTCAGAAACTCAGCCAATAGTTCCATGCCACGTGTAACTAAAGTCTAATGCTGAAAAGGAGAGGAAAACCAATAGAGAGAAATTGACCGGTTGGCTGTTGCCAAGCAACGGCGTAGGCAGAATTTTTTTGAAAGGTTAGGAATTAGGAATTTGGATCTATAAATTTTAAATTTTTATTTTAGAAGATAAATTAAAATTTTTTATTATTGAATATTTTTTTTATTTTTTTTAGTTTCACATATAAAATAAATAATAATAAATTATATTTTATTTTTTAAAATAAAAT
>NC_029790.2:132334374-132337870 GCF_000816755.2 Arachis ipaensis | reverse complement strand
ATATATATATATATATATATAAAATCGAGTCAGCTCACGAGCTAATGAGTTGAGCTTATCTAAACTCAAACTCGACTCATTTAAACTATGAGCTCAATTCCAAACTCAAGCTTGACTCACTTCCAGCCCTAGTAGCTAGTAATGAGTTGCTGATTATGTTAACTCGTGTGGGTATATTAACCTTCACTGATTATGTTAAATTGTAATACCTCTTTTTACTTTTCTTCTTCCCAAATTTCAACCTTATCTCTTACAAATCCCTTTTCTCTCTCTCTATCTAATATAAAATTTAAAAGTTAAATCAATTTGATAAATTACATTTTAAATATGGATATAGTTACGAATTAGTTAAGAAAGTAAAAACTAACATTTATTTTGTAATTTCTATAAAAGCTTTTTTTGTAGTATTTTTAATTAACCTCTTTAGAAAGTTTGCTAACGAAATCTTTTAAATATTATTGAATAAAATAAAAAAGTGGCCGATAACGAAATTTAGTACAACAATCTTTGCTCAATAACAATGCAAACTTGAGATATGAACAGCACTTCAAGGGACAACCATGATAAGAGAACCTCCAAAAAGCTTAAGGCTTAGCAGGAAACATAAATCTATTGCTTGATATGACAAAGAATACACCTGATATTATACTTTTCACCAATTGAAACCTTATAAATTATAACAGTTTTGCACCACCATGTTATTATGTATATTAACCCTACACTGAATAGCCATCTAGACATACATATATTCACCACCTCTAACGGCATTTTCAGCACCTTTCCTCTCCTCCTCAGCTTCCTTTTCCCTTTCCTTCCAGCTCTCATAGGCATGATCATCAGTTTGCAGCTCATACCGGCATATCGGACAAGAATTGTGTTCATCCTACCACATCAATGATCAAATTGATCATACCATATATCTAATCGTCTCATTCAATTATAGAATGCCACATTATCAGAAACATAAATTTGCTTCAAGAATAAAAGAGTAAACCCTAATCTTGTTCCCAAAAAGAAACACAGATGACAAAAGGGTGACAAAATTGTCATTCCATAAAAATCCATATATGATGATTTAAGTATCTTCTCAGCGAGGAACAAATTTGTTACTCTGAAATTGAGTTGCAACTTTGTCCCTTGTGTTTTTGGTCAGGGAAAAGATTGATGGTTTATTAAAAAAATCAAATAAATAATCAAATCATAGAACACGAATGAATCTGGGATGTTACGAATAATACCAGCCATGGTTTTAGACACGGTGGATGGAAAGTGTGCCTGCAAGGTAACTCTTGCATTTTGTCATCTACAGCCAGGTTCTCCCTGCAAATTGCACACTCTGCATCTTTCCCCAGCTTAGCCAGTATTTCCTCTGTGAGAGTAATGACAGGAAGTCTCGCCACGACTTCTTTACTGGCAGGAGGGGCCCTTGGAGCCACAGGACCATCTTCAATCATCTAACCATAATAAATTACAGCAAATTGTCGTTAATAAAGCAATGCAAAGTGTAGCAATGGAACTTTTGATCATACCAGAAAACATGCACACAATAAAAAAGCATGCAAGAAAATAAAATAAAATAATAATCCAACCAAGCACTAAACAATATGAGTTCAATTGAATGGTAGGTTATTTATATCTAAGTTACCGTCTTATTGATGTACCAATATTGATGACAGATCCACCAAAGCAGAAAGTGAAAAAGAACATCATTTATAGAGAGGTAAAATGAGCCTTGCTTATATTTATGAAGTCTCCTTTGGTTCCTTATCTTATGTGTGACGCGAATAAGTACTCAAATATAGCTTAAAGGAATGCTTGCTCAAATTTAACTAGGTGCACTCAAGTTAGGCCTAAATAATTTGTTAACAAATCCCAAATATCTAGGCTTACTTATGTTTCCAAGTACAACTAAACCACATTGTAATTCTGTCTTTAAACTTACCTAAATGGGAAGTATTATAATCTAAATAACGAGAGTTTAGAAGAACATATGAAAGGATTTTCAATGAATACCAGGGGCATGACTTCTTCCAATCTATTTATAAGCTCTTGAAGCACATTAGCTGCATTCTCTGGTGTGGTATCGGTCGCTGCCGAACCTTGAGAGGATTCAGCAGCAAACAAAGTAGCAGCAGTTGACAAGAGGTTTGACTGCACCAACCATTGAGGCTGAGGAGGTTCGGGATCTACAGTAAGATGCCCCTCGAAAAGATATCCTGAAACAACACAGTACGCGATAAATGAACACATACAAAAATAAATAGCACCTCAAGAAAATAGAAAAAAAAAAAACATATATTTTTTTAAAGAAAATCACCTCCATTCGTATTATTCTGCGCTGCAGGCTGCGAGGTTTGTGATGGGTTATCTTCTAAATGCAAGTGTTCCCTGGCCTGAGCAATGCAAGTCTTCAAGTGCTCCTTCTCAGAAGGCTCAGTAACAAGTAATTGAGCCTGCTCAAACAGGCCTAGGCCAGCATTCCAGAAACCCGGTGCCGTATATCTAGTCTTCAACACGGTAGCAACTCGGCATATAACCGAATAAAACTGCCACCAACAATCCAACATCACCACAGTCAAAACTGGTTTTAAATTCTTCACCAAAGACTAGCAACATTTCTTTTGTATATCAAATTTCAAGGATAAGGGAAGTTACACATCATAAGCCAAATCAAGGTTTATAGTAGTCATAGTCACTTTGTTACATATAATCTAACAACAAATCATTATTAGCAAAAATTAAAAATTAAAAGAAAACATCAATCAGAAAAATCAGTAATCAGAACCAATTCATGAACATTTTATATATTTTGTATATTTATTATTATATTCAACCATCCATACTTATCAACCCTAGCACATTAAAAAAATCTGCTCTTTCCAAGAATAAAGGATAACAACCAACTCATAACACTTCTAACTAGTCGGAAAAACAGAATTGGGAAAATGAATATGAATTAACAAAAAAATTAAAATAAATAAATAAAAAGAGAAGAAGAAAAGAAGCATACAGATTTACGAAGAGATGGAGAAGCTGATAGATATTTGCTCTGAAGCATGGATTTGAGAGAGGAAACAGCGCTTTCGAATCTTTGCTTCTTCCCCAATTGCTTCTGCAATTCTTCCAATTCTAGTCTCACCGAATCCTCCGATTCCATTTTATATATGAAATTGAAATGATTTCTTTTTCCTATTAGATTCAGATCGAATTATCAAAATTCAGAAACCCTTGTTCTTCTTCTTCTTCTTCTTCTTCTTCTTTTCTGTTCGGCTGTTCCTTCTGAAATAGCTTTTTGTTTCTTCCGAAGGAGGAAACCAGCGGAACGATCCTCTACAAGCGCGTCTACTGATGTCTCAGAAACTCAGCCAATAGTTCCATGCCACGTGTAACTAAAGTCTAATGCTGAAAAGGAGAGGAAAACCAATAGAGAGAAATTGACCGGTTGGCTGTTGCCAAGCAACGGCGTAGGCAGAATTTTTTTGAAAGGTTAGGAATT
>NC_029790.2:132328538-132334343 GCF_000816755.2 Arachis ipaensis | reverse complement strand
CAATGTAAGTTTAACTTAGAAATATTCTTAAAAAAAACAATTTTTTTTTAGATTTATAAATAAACTTTTAATAAATTATATTTTTTTTAAGATAAAAGAAATTCTTTTCTTAAATAAAGATAAATTTTGAGTAAAAAATAAATCTTATCGATATTATATAATTATTTTTTCTTAAGTTTAAATTTCTTAAACACTTACTTAAATTTTTAGTTTAGGTTAAACTTTTTTATATAAACAGTAAATAATGAATCAATTATATGAGCATATACGGTATTGGAAGAATTATATTCCAATATTAGATCAGTGGTACTGTGTTAGAGAGTCTAAAATTTTACAATTTCTTATTTTAAAGTGATTTTTTTTTAATATTTAACTTATTATATACATGTTTATCAATTTATGAGACAATTATCATTGCTATAGCTCTATTCAGCAATATCTTATTCAATGACATTCTATTGAACCAACTTGTGTTGGTCGAGTAGTCAGCTCACTCGTCTGTTTAACTAAATATTGGGGGTTCGAAACCTGTCTTGTGTATGCAGCAATCGAATTTATTGACTAACAACAGACCTCTAAATAAAATTCAGATTCACAAGAGATTAGCCCTTCTTTAAATCTAAAGACATGTCTTGAACTTGGTAGAATAATCCATGTTGAACTCACTTGAATTTAACACCTATTATATATAAATAAACGCATAAACCTGCTTTACAATCAATGCAAACTTTAATACCATAAAACATATGCATCAGATCTATTTTTCCATCTCAACATCCTCAATTACTTATGATGGCTTGGAGTTAACTTTAGCTCTGAAAATAATTAGTTGTTAACCAGCTCAAAAAGGTTACTATGATTGATTGAATTGTCACATTAATCTTCATATCATTTACTTCCAAAACTAATTTAACTGCCAAAATGAACACACAAAACATTCTCAAAAGGTAGATTAAGCAAGTTTGCTTCACAATTGATCCAAACTCTTAAAACATTCATGTGAACATTTGCAGCATAACTACACATTATTAAAAGAATCATCAACAAGGACATTAATTGATAATACTAGTCACTGGATACAAATGTAAAAAATGAATAAAAAAATGTGCTAACAGAAGACAACAAAGTATGATAATCAAATTCATACAGCAGCCTCTATCCTAGGCTCAAATGAAAATGCAGACATGAATTCCATGACTTCACCATTAATGCAACATTTTGGCAATTCAACCCAAGTGTTGGTCACCAAATCACACACTATATAAGTGCAAGTCTCAGGAGAGTTCAAGCATATAAATATCCGATCGCCTGCTCCGACGCAGTTAATATCCACCTTCCTTCCATACCACTCATGAGACATAGCTGCTGGCATCACTACAATCTGTTGCCAGCGCCGGTTAGCCTCGTCGTATTTCCACACCCTAAGACTAGCACTCTCCAAGAATTCTGATAGCAGAACAACTACCAGTTCACCATTACACACTGCAATATCAATAGAATACTCGCTGAAAACAGGCAACAACCTGGGATACTCAAAGAAGGATTTGTCTGCCAAATTACAAGCTACTACTGTCCCGGACGAGCTAAGGAAGTAGACTGTCTCCCAGCCGTCTTTGTTAGTAATAACCGATGAATATTGCTTCGATGGGCTTCTCTGCATGTTACTAGCAACCACAGTTCCTGTTGTGCTAAGGAAGTAAACAACATTGGCATCGGTCGAATCACAATCCATTGAACTATCATCAACATTCTTCTTCAGTGCAGACTCATCTTCCCAACAACCAGAGCTTGAATTGTAGAATTTAAGGAAAAGATTTGGAATTTCACCAAGAACCAACACAATCTTGTAGGATTGTTGGCCATTTGAAGTTGTACTACTCATCACAACAGCATTGAGAGATTGATGATTTTCTGAGGCAAAATGCAATGGAGGGAGTTCACTACAAGACCCTGTCACCGGATTGCACACGATGAAATTTCCGGACGATTTCCGGTAGCAAACTAGGCCACCAGAGGCTGCAACTGGCATGCAACCTTGGTCGGAATCTTCGCGAAGATGGCACGGATAATTGAGCCTTTTCCAACTGTTTTCAGCAGAGTTAAACACAACAGATTGCTTGAGGTTTGGGGCAACCATCAAGAACCAAGGATCCCGGGAAGGAATTCGCGAGCAGGCGAGCTTGAAACTCGCAGAATTAGCAGCAGATTTCCATCTTTTGCTGACAGAATTGAGGCGAAAGAATGCTGAAGTTGGGAGCCATGAAAGTATCCTTTCCAAGAGATCTTCATTGAGTTCATCCATAGAAAAGTTATTTTGTGGTAACTTTCTCTTCAAACCACGTTCCATTAACCCGAAATCTCGAAAACAAACTGCAACCAACAACAATTGTCCAAAATGTCATCAAGAAATCAACATTTCCAAGAAAAATTGAATAAAAACTTGCAAAAAATGAACCAGAAATATGTAACTAACCATCCAGAAGATAATTAACAAACATGCAAAAGATCAAAACTTTTCTCATGGGATTTGCAATAGTTGTTGAACTCTGATAACCAATCTACACACTTCAAAAAAAAACTCACAAAAGACTCCAAAAATAGAGAAAAAGGAAAAATGAACACTTAGCTTAACAACATATGCTATAGATTTTAGAAGCAAAACATGAAAAGAACTGAAACTATAGGAAAAGAACCCAAAAATTTCAAATAATGGAGCCTCATTTTCTTTTGGAAGAGAAAATGCCATCCAAAACACTCTCATTAGAGGGGTTTCCAGTCCAATAACAAATGAGAAAAAAATGAAGGGAAGAAATGAATGTACCTGATGATAGAAGTGAAACTGTTGAGTGAGAAGCAGCAGCAAGAACAATAAGCAGAGAAGGTGGTGAATTGAACAGAACACAAGTGAAGTGAAGTGATAGATTGTGTTCTTAAAAAGTGTGTGTTTGTGTTTGGTGAATAGCAAGAAAATCCGAGAAAAAGTGGAAAAGAGAAAAAGGGTAACTCAACTCAGTGATGTAGGAAGCTTCCTGTGTTGCTGTGTAATGTAATGTACTCTTTTCTTAAATAAATCAAAAATAAAATAGTTTTTTATTTTTTATTTTTTGGATGGTTGACAATTGAGACACAACACACGAGTGGGTGGATTTTAATGTCAAATAATGTTGGGTGCAAAATCATATGATATTGAAGTGCTATTATATATAAGAGAACTTGGCTATGCATTTTTTCTTTGTAAACTTTGGATACTTATTACTTTTGGTAAAGTAGTGTCTCTTACATGTTACATCTTGTCTATACTATGTTACTAACCACAATTTAGGTTTACAAAACATGAAGATTACGTTTTAATTCGTTGGCATACAACATAAGTTGTTGTTATTATTTTTAGGAATATTATATGCAATGTTGTAAGTCTAGGTTATATTGCCTACAATTAATTAAGTATTAGTCTTTTTCTTTCTTTTTTCACTTCTTTTATTTTAGGTTTTGAAGATTTTTAACTTTTTATGTGTAGAAAAGATGTTTTTTTTAAAAATAAATTAGTGTATGTTTTCGTACTCTATACAGGTCTCAAAAAATAATTATTCCTTGTCTTAGGAGCTTTGTGCAATATTAGTTTAAAATTGTTTTACATAGAAGGTATATCAAAATTAAATTATTTTTGTTTTGTATAAAGAAAGATCAACATTGTTATTTTGAGAAATCTATCCATGCTTATATTATTACTAGTGTATGTTCCCGTACCCTATACAGGGTAATACATAAAATTATATAAAATCTTTTTATTAAAATTTAAATAAAATATATATATAGTAATTATTATTATAAATATTTTACAACTTAAAAGTATTAAAATAATTAATATTTGTTTTAGTCAATTTGAATTGATTAAATGATCATCTTATTTGTCTAGTTAAGCAAGTATTTGGAGTTTGAATCTCGTCTTGTGTGTATAAATAATCCATTAGTTAGGGACAGACTCTTAATAAATAGAGTATCAATATGTGGTGAATTAGTCGTCCTCGACTTGTAGAGTTAGGAATCCGTAGAAAAAAAATTGTATTTGTCTTTAAAATAGATTAATTTTTCATTAATAGCAATACTTATGGATTTTTGTCTTTGTTAAAATTTACTTGGAATAATTTTATTCGTTAGTATCATATTCATTTTTGAAATCAAAACAATATGATCAACATTGTTACTCGTTAAAACTTCGCATCTTATGAAATGATTTTTAAATTTTTAAATTCATAAACTTATATCATTACAAAAGTTATTAGATCGATTAATTTTAAGCTCTTAATAAGAGAATCAAAGCTTCAACTATAAGACTTTATGATCATAAAATATGTTATAAAGACCAAAGCTAAAATTTTATTATTATTATTATGGTATTAATTATATCTTTTTGCTTTATTAAAATTCATGTAATTCAATGGAAAGTATTTTATTCAAATTAACTGGTGAGAGCTAAAGAAAATGATGAGATGGTGTTAGTATAAATATTTTACAACATTGATGAGGTATAACATAACATAAATCGTTGACTCTACTTATAGTCCTTAGTACACTTTGGCTTTGGATTCGAGTTGAAAAATGAGAAAAGCAAATACACTACACACGAACAAGAAAACACTTCATAGTTCATAGCCACACTTTCTATATTTATATAATCACTTTAATAATCTCTAACCCTACCAACTTTGCATATTATAAAAGAGAATAAAGACAATTAGGTTTCAAAGTGGATCATTGGCTATGTCAATTGTCAAAGAAGAAATTGGATGTCATGACTTTTTTTTTTTTTTCAGCTGACCATTACCAAAGTAAAACTAAAAGGAAGAAAAACACTCATTTTTGTTCCTTTTTTTTCTCCTCGTTAAGGCATCTAATGTTTTTGTTTTTCCTTTTTCTCTTTTTTATATACTATATACATAAGTCAATGCTGAAAGCCCCATCCACAAGAAAAGCATTTTATTTTTCTTTTTAAATTCCTAAAACAGATAACTATATTAGGTTAAGATTAGTGGGAAGGGTTATAGATAAAGTAAAAGCTGTTAAATGATATTGGTCTTTTTCTTTTTTCTTTTTTTCTTTTTTTTTCTGCTTCTCCTCGTGTGCTTTCACCTTAAGCAGATTCTCACACGCCCTAAAGGTACAAAGGTTCCTATACCCAATGAAAAAAAGAAACATAGGAAGGCTCTAATAAACTTCTTAGGAAGAATCTATTTATATTAAAGTTAATGAAATTAAATGGCTCCTTCTGTTATTGTTAATAAAGACATTCTGAGTATCATATACATAGAATTTATCAAAGTAGGGTAAATTACCAAGTTACACAAACACTATCACTCTCAAAAATAAGATCATATAAGCAATACCTTAAAAAGGGTGTGTTTGGCAAATGTGTTAGGAAGGAGAGAAGTACGTTTGAATTTCTTGAAAGTTTCACTTTTATGTTTGGACATTTTTATTTCTCTGAAAGCAGAATTGATTCTGCCTCTGAAATCACGTTCAGGAGAAGCTAAAATTTGTAACTTCTGCGTTTCACGTTCATGGTTGATTATTATCCTTAGAAAATTAGGTGAAAAATTTTTTTTTTTTTACCAACCCTACCATTCATTTTCTTCTATAAAAAGGATACTAATAACTATTACCTTCAGAATAATTCTTTGTAGTTCATTCTACTTCTTCATAGTTCTTTGTTCTAATTTTTTTTTCATTAAAATAGTTCAGATTTGTTTTAATTACTAGCAAATTAAATATTTTAATTTTTTTTATTATTTTAATTTGTTTTAATCA
>NC_029790.2:132320242-132328140 GCF_000816755.2 Arachis ipaensis | reverse complement strand
TATATATAATGAAAATATGAAAAAAATTGTGTCTATTTTTTTTTCTAAAATACTCTTTATTATATATAATTCATACAAAAATTATTTTGTTATTTTCATAACTAAAAATTAAGACTTCTTCGCTGATTTATAAACAACTTATCATTTCAACTATTTCTATTTTTATTATTTTAACACATCTATAATATATAAAAAGTGAATCAATTGATACACTAGTTAATAAATAAAAAGAGTTTGTATCGCAATAAATTGAATTATCAATTTTCAGTCAAATGACAAAAGTAAAACATTAAAAATATTCCGAAACAGATTTAGCACCTGTTTGAGAAGGTTCAAAAGTAATTTTTTTGAACTTTCAACTTATAAAAAGTAGTAGTATTAATATATGGTGTAATTTTTAAAATTAAATTACAGCTTTCTAAAAAACTATTTAGGAGCTTATAGAAAAGTTAAAAAAATGACTTCTCTCATAAATCATAATACTACTACTTTTTATCACATTTCTATAAAATAAGCACTTTTAGAACTAAAAATTCAAAAACAAAATAACTTATTTATAAATTACTTTTAATATAACAATTTATTGTTTAAGCTATTTTTTCAAAAGAAACTTAATTAAACTGTTTACCCAAACTGGACCTTAGCCCGTCTAGATCTGATTTTATAAAATTTGAATATCTAAAGAATGAGTCAATTGTTCAAAATTTGATACGAATCCAAGAGTCAATCTAAATTCATATTGAAGGAGTAACTGTTTAAGATATTTCGAGATAACGATTCAATTTAAGAATATTAATCAAAGTTCAGAGAAAAAATAAATAGAATCTTATAAAATTCAATTGATGATCATGAAAGATCTTCTTTGAGGCATAAATGATAAATGTGACTATCAAGAATATATTGCATTTTGCATTGATTTTTTATATTGTCTTTCAATCTCTCAAATTGTTATTGGACAACATTAAATTCATCACACAATCTACCTACACAAGCATCTATTTGTCCATATTTCACAATCAATCTCTCTATCTTCACACTTAATCTCTCTATCTTCCTTGCTTGTGCATCTAATTTTCTTACTCCAGCCTCCAACATACCATAATCTTGTGTTCCTACAACTCTAACCGCAACAGATACTTTTTCTCTTGTTGCATCACTTTCATCAACCCGTTCAAAAAATTTGCCATCTTCTGTTAGAGCAAGAATAAATCTTCTGTTTAGATTCCTTTTTGTTCCAAAAATTCGAAGTATTTGTCACCACAAAAATAGTGAACTCTCCCATCATTTTCTTTTGGCCACCCATTCTTTCAACTATCATCATCATCAATCCACTCAAAAAAATTGTATTTTAGCATCCTCCCACAAACAACATACCTCTTACCATGATTAGACACAACTGATAAAGAGCGCACAAGTGTCTCAGAAAAAGTAGAAGAAGAAAAATAAAATGGGAAAAAATTTCATTTCATATGAACCTATATACATGAAAGACATGGGTAGATAAATAAATTCACGATTCACTAGCATTTTTTAGACGTTTAATGTTAATAAGGACTAAATTAAAAAAAATATGGTATAAGAACCCGATTGAAAATAATATATATATAAAGACCTAATTGAAAATTCGATGGCCAATGAGTTATAACTCAAATGGCATAGTCTCCTCATACTCAATTAAGAGGTTGCGGGTTCGAGTCTCCTATCTTTGGTAAAAAATAAAAAAATTAAAAATTCGATGAAACTATAGAGACTTACGGAATAATTAAACCTTAAATAAATAAGAAAGCCACCATAAGCATGACACGTGCACTCAAATTATTATCTTGATGAAGCAAGAAGAAAATTTTCTTATTTATGAAATTAGATTAGGTAGTACAATCCTCAGCAATAAGCAGAAATCTAGCATTATTTTGCTCCTCTTATTTACAAGGTGTAAAAGGATCAGTGAAACAAGGGGCTGTAAAATTTTATTCTATCAATATTAATAAATTAGAGTATCCATATAAAAGTGTTACAATAAGATATAAAGTTCCTGCAAATAATGTTAACCTGTGACAAAAATTTCCCAACTCACCACCTCTTTTAGATGATGGGATAATCAAATAATATTAAGAAAAAAAAAGAAGCCCAGAAAAATAAAAAGCACCTACATTATTAACTTGTCCCCTTTTATTCCTACTTTGTTAGCTTCATTTCCTTGGTCAGTTTCGGCATCCTCAACTGCAGTAATGGATTTGTTCGCACTGGCATAGCCATTGCCATTGCCATTGGCACAGTATGCATTATCTTTTGTTGTTAACTTGCATTTAACCACTTCTGTATTATGTTCCAAGTTCTCTCCCATGTTTTGACGACCCATTGAAACAGCAAAATTGGTTGGCGAAACTGGAGAGGGGCCAGACCTAACTGTATGAGTGTCGTCTTTCTTTTCTGTGCAGCCAGAGGTCTTCGCTTGGGATTGGTCCATGTCTACGTTCCGCGAATCTTTGTCGGCTGGAGAAATAGGTATGTCGGATGATTCAACTTTACTACTGGAAATATTTGTAACATCGGTTGGCTCAGCATCACTAATATCGACATCCTCAGAATGCTCTCCTTTGGCATCAGCGTTCATTCCAGACAGAGGCTCATATTTGTTGCCAGAGACCTTCGGTTCTGGACTACTATAAGATGGAGAAACCTCGCGAGCTCCATTGCAAGTCGCAGCCTGAGCATTCATATTTGAGAGGCATTCAACTAGTTCATTTGGACCTTGCTCTCGTTCCACCTTAACCGTTTGCGCTGGTGCTGGTTCTGATGATTCCGTTGCTTGAATTTGAAGGCTGGATGGTTGAGCACTAGACCTGTTCAGGATCAAATCAAGCAATACTAGCCACCTCAATCATAAAGTAATAGACGGAAAAAGTTAATGAAAGCTGCATGCATTGGCTCCGAATTTGATTATTGGAACTAGCTGTTAGCACTTAGCACAAACCTATTTAAGCAAAATAACTAAAATTAGCTTTGAAGATGAAAAACTCTTTTCATATCCGTATAAGAAAAATCGAATTATCCAACAAAAATTCAAGGTTCAACATTAATTGAGGCTGAACAGATATTATACTACATATGGACATTCAAATCACATTTCAATCAAACCCAAGTAACATTGGCACGGAGCAGTGAGAACGAAGAAATAAGACACAGAGCGCGCAAGTATGTCAGAGTCTCAGAGAGCAAATGATCGAGATCATTAGCCTCTCTAAAACAGTCACAACAATTACCTGTTATACAATAGCATGTATGCACCTTGAGAAAGTACCTCCTCCATGTCCACCTTCGTGACCTAATAAATGTAACACAAACCATACGAGGATATTTAAGGTTCAAGCACCGTATATGCAACAATTGATGACCATAAAGAAAAAATTCATAATTCAATGGGATGAAAAAAGTTTACCTTCCAATCATCAATCCTATACCAGTTTCCATTGAAATCCTTGATGTAGCAGATGTAGTGGCCGAAGAATGAAGCATTTAGCATATCAATATGGACTACAACAGCATATAGCTTGTAAATGTCAGATCCATCTCCAGCTTCACTCATGTAGGGGCTAAGATTTAAAGTCTCTGGGAATGATATTCTCTTGTTAAGTTTTCCAAACCTGCCACTCTGCAAGTACAATACCTCAAAAAGAACATGAGAAAATCTGACAAGGAAGTCCAAAACACAACACTTTACAGAAATGTTCCCCAAGTATGGTGTACAATTATGGTAAATTAATAAACATACACATACAAATTACAACAATTAACATCTATTTCCATGCATTTGTTGTCAGTGAATGTACTACACAGACCTGAAATCTTTTTAAGGCAATTGTAAGAATATTTGGGGCACGATTCACAGTGAGACGCTTCCACGCCTTAACATAGTCTTTGCACCTGCCAAACAGCAGCAAAACATATGTTTAAAACAGGGTTTGCACATGGCAAAAGTGGATAGCTTGGCAAAAGAGGGAGGACGGGTTAGCTCTGAGGACAAATATGATTCTTAGCAAATAGTTGCATAATCTTCATATAAGAAGGCATGAAATTTTTGAAGCCACAATATTTTCCTCATTAAAATTGAAGCCTGTGAAAACTTCCCTTGAAACAATCCTCATGTCCTTTACATTCAATAAATCAAACATTCCAAGTTCAAAAGAAGTTATTGTTAACTACATAGAATTCTTAAAGGATGCTCATATCAATGACACGGGGTTGGAGATAAAGACAAAAAATTGATAATAAAATTATTGCTAGTATCTTTTGATATAAACGGTATCCTTACCCATCACATTTATACATATTTTCTCCATGGAGCCACTCCTTGGCTGTAAACTGGTCTAGACATTCTTCTAAGGAGGCAGCATCTCCATGAATTTCAACAGTCAAATCCATCATATTTTCATACTGTTTTGAAATATTTTCGCATTTTGTGCAAAACACCTATATTTCACAGGAAAAAAATTAACAGAATGAAACAGCCATATCCATTTAGAATCAATATAACGCAAAAGACAAAAACTGATATTTGGCCACAAAACCTATTAAGATTTAATATCTTATAAGGAAAAGACTACTCCACGAAGAAACTATAACCAAAAAAGCTATAAATGACACGCAGCTTTGAATCTTATCCATATAACAACAAAGCCAAAAGGGAGAATATAATTCGCTTTCAGATACAGAGTGTTGCATGTTTCAAGTCATCATTATGAGCTAAATTATAGATCTGTGAAAACTGTTTTCTAACACAAATTGAACAGGATATCATGCTATTTTCCAAAGTCCAATCTCAAATGGAGTGTCTACCATGTAGCCTAAACTCTTGAGGCTAGACTAACTTCTTCAGTTCAAACTATAAAAAGAAAAAGAAGCCACAGCAAGAAGCATATAATCATGGCATGCCCCAATGCCAGAACAAAAGAAACAAGAGAATGCATCCCCTTATATCAAGAGAAATAAATTTCCGTCTTATTTGATGTCTAACCTCGGATTGAAGCCGGCCACCAAAAATGTGTTGAATAAGAGTTGTTTCCTGAAGCTTAGGAGGGACGGCCTTCTCTCCACCAAATTCATCAAGGCAAACAGATTGCATAGCATCAATGCATAATCTAAAAAAATAAGTTCGAGAAAAAATATATTAAAGAAAGACCTTCATATATTGCCAAACAATATATAAGATATACACCCTTTCAAAGCAGTCCAAAGTACAAGAAAAGTGAAATAACAATGTGAGAATAAAATACAAACCTCATGAACTCATGAGCATCTTCTTGACTTCCACAACCCAAAGTACCACTAATATTAGACAAACGGGAAAGAATACTGGTCGGAGAAAATGCCTGAGAACTTGACCTTGTTCTTTCAACATGAGCTTCAAATTCACAAAGAAAGCACCAATCACTATTGCAACTGCCTGAAAAACCACACTAACAAAATAAGGCATCATGGGTAGTTGAGATCCAGCAAGAATCAAAAGGTCTGAGTTATGACATTACATTCTCTGTGGTGGCCCTTTTCCAACAAGTACGCAACAAGTGGCCTTGTGAATGAGAGACACTGAAGAACCACATTTCCAAAGCAACTGCAAAGACTCGTAATGAATGTTAATTTCACTCTGATCCTCTAATGCAATTTATTGATGATAGCATAATGATTTGTGTTATTTGTACATATGGGGTGCAGAACAGCATGTCAACTTCACACTGATCCACTACTGAATTTGATGTGGACCTGTTTAAGTGGAATCCACACCCAATCCACATATGTACAAATAACATTTTTCCAGCATTATTAAGCCAAATCTTGTGAGTGACAAGGACATGCCTGTTTCCACAATTCAGGAGTCCACAAGGAGGAAATCCTGGCTTTTCCGAGTTAAAGAATTTAATGAATTCATCGTAAGGAAAAAGAACCTGAAAAAAATGAGACAAGTATGTGTTAGGAGTGCAAGAGAGAAAATACATAAGATTTAACTACAGAATAAGACAGTATATCAAAGGTTCCAACACCAATTTCCAAAAGGGTCGGCATCTTTTGCTGGTTGAGGCAATGCCCTAGTCATTGAGGGTGTGCCTTTGCTTCCCAGGGACAGTATAAGGTTTTAGTGACAAATTGACAACATTATGGAAAATCTGTGAAATACCAACCATCTAACTTGCTAATTCTGATGCTACACAGGGTAAATGGTGAGACTGTTAAAAAGAAAACCAAGTGGTTGGTGCTTAACTACAAGTAGCTCAAGAGTTTTGTAAATTGCAAAGAAAAATGTTCGTTGATGTTTGTTGTACTCATTTTACATAGGACATTGTTGACTCATCCATCATCTACCATTAGATGATGGCTAAGTTAGCTTGGTGTTCTATATTAAAAGAATTACACTTAACATAACCAAACTGAAAAGTCATAATATTAATCTTATCGCATCTCTGGCCTCAAGGCATTAGTCTTGTATCATCTCATAGTGGCAGTGTGCCTTAGGCAAACTAGGTCCTATGGTAAGCAAAGCAAAGAAAAATGTAAATTTGTCAATAAAGATTATGATAGAAAATTACATCTTTAGGCTTCTTGATAGGCCTCGAAGTTTTGGAACTTGGTATCAATGCAATTGAAGATGAACTTTTCTCCCCAGCTGCCGAAGGCTTTGACACACAATTGTTAGTCCCATTTTTATTCGAATTTACTGTACACTTCGCCTTATGTCCGGACTTCCAATGTGACTGTTGGCATTCTTGCGAGCTGAAAATTTGATTGACACACGTAAGAACAAAAAACCCAAATTTCAGCTTTTGCCCCTATTTATCTAGTACTTACAGTCAATTATATTATATCAGAAAAAACCATGCAGATTTTCATTGATGTCAAGCTAAATTAAACAAAATGTAAATAAACAAGCACAACCATTGCTACTAGAAAATAAAAGATGAAATTGAAAAATGTCAATCTAAATGGTCAGCTTCATATGTAACCCGGAAATAATTATGTTATATCAATTTGAAGCATAAAAGTTAAGCGAACTCTAGAAACTCAAAAGTAAAGCAATTGCAAATGCCATATAGTTTTACCAAATACAACCCCACAAATTATAATAATCAATAGTGGTAATTTGACAAAAGTAAATACTGATACTCAAATTAGTCCTCCAAAGATACATAGATGTCAAGTTATTCATGTATTGATTAAAAAGTTTTAAACCTCAATTTGATCCTTCTATATTGAAAATAGACATCAATATATTCCTTAAATTGATTATTACTTTATGGATTTAATTTCAGTACTCATAGAAATTTAAAAAAAAAAGTACCAGACTATGCTAAAGAAAACTACCAAATAACTAAAACCGCTTACCCCGTACATTGAAAATTATTTTTCTTGTTTTGTACTAGGATTTGATTTATATGCAATTATGCATGGTCAATGATCATTGGTCGATACACAAACATATACTCATTCTTAAAACATCATCAAAAGCATGTGAATTTGATTCAACTATATCGTTAGGGCATCAAAATTAAACTCCAAAAGATAGCAATGACCAATCTGAAGATTTATTCTAATTCTAATCATAATAATAATAAATAATTAATAATTAATAATGAAAAGGAAAAGAGAAAATTAACCAGTATCGAACAGCTTTGCATCGCGAGCACTTCTTGGTGGCGCGTGCTCCACACGCGGCGCAGGAAGGGTCGTCGAGAACGCCAGGCATTGGTTGTTGGAGTGGGTTATCGAAACGGTTATTGCTGTTACGTTGAAAGTACTTAGAGGCTGTGTCCTTAACGAAAGTGTGCAAGGCAAGGGCGATAACAAGTGCGAAGGATAGCCACTGAAGGAACCACTTCAGATCCCACTCCGTTCCTTCCGCCACCAGC
>NC_029790.2:132317005-132320168 GCF_000816755.2 Arachis ipaensis | reverse complement strand
AATTATTTATGTAATCAATATAAAAATATGATTTTTTTAGTTTAATTTTGATGCCCTAGTTGTGTAAGCATTTTACATGTGCAATTACATCCATTCTTTTAAATAACTATACACATGCGATTAATATGAAAGATAATTATTTTTAGTATGTGCAATTAGATCCTATTCCATTCTCTGTACTATTCGATCGATTTTTATCATTGAGTCATCACTCTTTACGAAAAATTTGATGTTCTAACAACGTTTTGATTATTAAATGGCCACAATAATCAAACATATTTTTTATTTTTTTTAAATAATGGCTGAAAAATCCTTACTTAATTTTATTTACAAATTAATTTTTTATCTAATATTTAATTTTAAAATTTATTTTTTATTTTATAAATTATTATTTTATTATTCATCAATCTTATTTTTAAAATTTTATCTTTAATCTTTTTAATTTTATTTTAATTTAGATACTATAATCTTATCTTTTTTAATGCTAATATTAATAATTAGTATATAATCTATCAATTTGTTTTTCAATTACCCAACTAATTATTTATCAATCTCTTTAGTTATCTTGTTCATCGTTATGCGATTTTTGTAGTTGTAGAAATCACAATCTATAGAGATTTAATCGATTTTTTCATTGTAGTAATCGATTGGTTCATGAAAGCGTCTTTTTCATCTTAAATCGTTCAAGAAATAATTGATTGTTTGATCCGAAATTGATTGGTTAGTGAATAAAATTTTTATTTTGCAATTTCTCGTGAGACAATCTTTCTATTATTCATAAAATCGATTGAGTAGTGAAAAATGTTTTTTTTTTTTAAACTAATATATTATTTTAACAATGGATTGATTAATAAAAAATATATTTTTCCTTAAAATAATCAATTGTTTTATGATAAAAAGTAAGTTTTGTACCGGTAAATCTATTTTATGGCACAGGATTCGGTGGTCCAGGAACCTTTGGACCACTTAGTGGTCCAAATAAAAAACATGTTTTTGGAGTTTTTTTATCAATTAATACTTAGTCCTTGAACTAATTTTAATTACAAATTAACCCCATATATTTTATTTAATTATAAAAATAGTTTTTTATTTTATAAATTATTATTTTATCAATTATCTATTATATTTATTAACAATCAAATACAAAAATAACAACCAATTATATCCTCCATTCATCCTAATAATTCCAATTGATTAAAAAATTAACTTTGATCTCGTTACGTTCGTCCATGGCTTCCAAACCGTGTTTTCTTGAAATTCAATCGATTGGTTTTTCAAAACAATCGATTGAATGATAACTCAATCGATTGGTTTACACTATATCACAAAACAATCGATTGAAAGTTGTAAGGTAGAATGGTAAAAATCTTAAACCAATCGATTGTTGTTGTTACTCAATCGATTGAATTCACGAAAACAACATGGATTTGCCAAATACAATCGATTGGAAAGTGATGACATTGAAGTTTTAACCAAATTCAATCGATTGGTAATGTAATCCAATCGATTAGAAGGTGATGAAGTTGAATGTTTTGCCAATTTCAATCGATTGGTAATGGTACCCAATCGATTGAAATGTGATCTGCGGCTATTTCAATCTTGTTATCTTTTTAGAAATTATCTTATTATTCATCTATCTTATCTTTAAAATTCTATCTTCAATTCTTTCTGTTTTATTTTTATGTAGATAAACTAATCTTATCTTTTTCTTAATATTAACATTATAAATTGGTGAATAATTCATCACTAATTATTCAATCCCACAATTGAAATCGTGTATTATTTTCTTTGATTATAAAAAATTTAATTGTTTTTCTTTTGATTGGACCTTTGCTGATTGCTGCAACGGTGATTAACGATGAAGAAATAGTGGATAACGATGAAAAAATAGTGAATATTAAATAGACGGATGAAAATTAAAAAAATTGGATATTGAGTAGATGGATGTTCCAAAAAAAAACAATTAAATTTTTTATAATCAAAGAAAATGATACACGATTTCAATGGTGGGATTGAATAATTAGTGATGGATTATTCACCAATTTATAATGTTAATATTAAGAAAAAGATAAGATTAGTTTATCTACATAAAAATAAAACAGAAAAAATTAAAGATAGAATTTTAAAGATAAGATAGATGAATAATAAGATAATTTCTAAAAAGATAACAAGATTGAAATAGCCGCAGATCACATTTCAATCGATTGGGTACCATTACCAATCGATTGAAATTGGCAAAATATTCAACTTCATCACCTTCCAATCGATTGGATTACATTACCAATCGATTGAATTTGGTTAAAACTTCAATGTCATCACTTTCCAATCGATTGTATTTGGCAATAGTTCAAAGACTAAGTAGTAATTGATAAAAAAAACTCCAAAAACATGTTTTCTACTTGGATCACTAAGTGGTCCAAAAGTTCCTGGACCACCGAATCCTGTGCCATAAAATCGATTGAGTAGTGAAAAATGTTTTTTTTTTTTAAACTAATATATTATTTTAACAATGGATTGATTAATAAAAAATATATTTTTCCTTAAAATAATCAATTGTTTTATGATAAAAAGTAAGTTTTGTACCGGTAAATCTATTTTATTACCTGATTAAAAAAAACAATTGATTTATTGAGTTATCTAAATGATCTAATTGATTGGTTGAAGAAAATAATTATATATACTCAAAAAAATTTTATTATACAAACAATAACTAATTGTTTGAAAAAATTTATCTAGACTCTAAAACTTGGTTTATTGTATGAGTTTTATATTTTGTTAGTATTATATGACCTAGTTTACTGAATAAATTTTTTTATTGGACAGTTTTAACATGTTACATATATTTACGGAACACCAAGATGAATGCGATGGCATTAATCAACAAGATGAGTTAGTATATCATCAAGATATAATGGATGAACAACATGAATTCAAACTAGAACTGGAAGATAAATTTACCAAAAGAAAGTATTTTTTTTTTAAATTAATTCATCAAAAATACTCTTGAAATTGTATATACAGTTGACTTTTTACAAGACATTACAATTATATTTTATTTTTTAATTTTTTATACAACTTAAATAATTAAGAATTACTGCACGTTTATATTTTGTTATCATTTTCATTTGACTACTAATCTATTTTATACATTTCTCATATAGTT
>NC_029790.2:132313460-132316041 GCF_000816755.2 Arachis ipaensis | reverse complement strand
TATTTTATACATAATATATATATATTAAAAATACTTATACCTAATAATTTACTCCTTAAAATTTTTTATGTGTGAGAAAAACTAATTTTAGAGACATTTTAATAGTGACTGGCTGAAAAAAATTAAAAATAGACACTATTTTACGGAGAATTTATTGAAATAAATATTCTGGCCTCCAAATTTATCAGAGTATACATTTTGCAAAATAGATACCGAAATGTATTTTTTCATAAACAATGTAAATCGTGATAGGAGTCCCACGGTTTACGAATGAATGTAATCCGCTACAGGGTGTCGCGGTTTACGTTCGAAACAAAGTTGCACATAATCCGCGGTAGGGGTGTCGCGGTTTATGTGTGATTTGCAAATGTGCATAAACCACTACAGGGGTTTAGCGGTTTATGCTTTGTCAAATTCGCCTATATATACCACTCAAGATAGGGAGTGGGGCATTTGTAGAGAGTCATTTTCACACTTTCACAAATGGATAGTGAGGAGAGCTTGTTGGTTCTAGTCCACTGCTCTGGTAAAATAAAAAAAATAATAGGATGGTGTTAAGTTCACTGATAAAGAACCGCTGAGCGTTTTTATCCGTTCGACTGATACTTTGTCGGATCTAAAGAGGAACATATTGCAGAAGGCAGGGTTGTGTGGGGTCAAGTTGGTTAAGAAGGTGTTCTACAAGATTCCGATGGCGGTTATGTCAAGTGGTGTGCAGTATGAAACATTTGTGATAGGGTCGGATGAAGACATGCAGGTCTTGTTTCATTGTTGGCGGAGTTTTCTGGAGGTGAGAATACACGAGTTGTTTGCCAAGTTGGAAGACGATGTCGACAGTTCCAGGGCTTCAGCGCCAAATCCTCAGTCGACGACGGTGGGGGTGCTTCTACTTCAATGCCTGTCGTCGCACCTAGTTGTCTCTTAACTGCATCTCCACTTGTTCCAGCACCGGCAGCTAGGTCACCTGGTTTGATTACTGGTCTTGTTGGTGGTGGTGAGTCGGATCACGTTGAGGACGCGATGCGGGAAGATGATTCGGACGATGAGCCCGATCACATATCGGGAGATAGTGAGAAGGAGACTCCGGTGACCCCACCTACACCTCAGGGGCCATCCAGTTCTAGGTCCCACCAACAACCGCCACATTTCTCGACGTTAAACTTGGAAGCAGTGAGTCAACAACCGGATGAGGCACACACCTTCGGAGGCCAAGGATTACACGAGGGCAATACTTCTGGGAAATTTTAGATTGGCCAATCTTACCAGACTAAGGAGGAAGCTGTGATGAGTGTTAAGGATTATAGCATTCGGCAACACAAGGGTAACTGGGAGGTTAGAAGGTACAACAGAGCTCACACTTGCCTGGCCACTTCGATTTCGAGCGACCACCGACAACTCGATTACCACGTAATTTGTGCGAGGATCTATCCGTTGGTTAGGGCGGATGTAGCGGTTACGATGAGGTTTATACCATGAGTAAGGTGTTCAGTGTATACCGGATGGGATTTTCACCCCCTGCTCCAGAGGGTATGTGGCCACCGTACGACGGTCATACTGTCGTTCTTGATCCTAACATGAGACATGTTAGAAAAGGGCGACTGAGGTCAACAAGAATCCGTAACACCATGGATGAGGCCGATATTAGTCGGCCGAAGCGACGTGAGCTATGCAGGCAGACAGGACACACTCGCAGGACTTGCCCTCAGTGAGGATCCGCACCCAGAGTCGAGGCATAGGTGTCATTAGGTCGTCATGATTAGCTTTTATTTTTCTTTTCTTATTTGTGTTGTTGTCCTGTTTTAAAGTCTATGCTTTTCCATGTATGAATGTTAAGTAAAGTTGTACTTACTGTTCGTTTTTACGGTGATGTGGTTATTGGTAGCGCTTCTCTATGTAATTGTGATTCTCTTGAGTAAAGGTGTTCTAAATTTGTTGGTAATTCTATGAGTTCAAGAGACTAATTTCAATTAAATTAAAGCACCAACCTATGTTGCGCCATACATAAAAAAGGCATACCAAAGTTTCATCCAATAATTCATACTCCATAGAAAATGAACTAAGTCTACACTAAAGCATAAATCGCTAGACCCTTGTAGCGGTTTATGCACGTTTGCAAATCACACATAAACTGCGACACTCCTACCGCTTTGCTTCGAACGTAAACTGCCGACTGCGACACCCCTGTAGCGGATTACGTGCATTCGTAAACCACGGGACTCCTGTCACGGTTTATATAGTTTATGAAAAAAATGCATTTTAATATCCATTTTGCAAAATGTGTATTCTGATAAATTTAAAGGCTAAAATATTTATTTCAATAAATTATCCCTATTTTATTGAATAGCATGTATTATGCATCTTCACTCCTTTATAGCTTTGTTTCTGAAATACCATATTTGTGCATAATTTACTAATAAGATTAGAAGGAAAAATTAATAAATGCAAAACACATTTATTGCATGTATTAAAGAAATTTCCTATCATACAATATCCATTGGATTTATATTCCCAGCAAACGTATGGTATGAAATAAAAAAAAATTCTACCTAAGTATTAATAAATATCAATTTACACGACAAAC
>NC_029790.2:132312278-132313336 GCF_000816755.2 Arachis ipaensis | reverse complement strand
GAAAACATATATTTAAAAAGTCATCGAAAAATACTCGAAGAAGTACACCTATAATTCTGTGCAAATTTAATCGATTGTGTTATACTTCCAATCGATTAAATACGAAAAAATTCATATTCTACAATGTAATTCAATCGATTGAATAAGAAAAAATTCATATTGTCGTGGAAAATTTAATCGATTATGTTGTACTTTCAATCGATTGAATACGAAAAAACTCATATTAAAGTGTGCAATTCAATCGATTGTGTTATACTTCTAATGGATTTTTGTGACGCTACTTGTCTTTTACCAATTTATTGGTGTCAACTAAATCAATTTAATTAACAACAAATACAATTTTTTTAAGGATTAATGGAAGATATATTTTGTAGTTNNNNTAACAAATTAATAATTAAAAAATAAAAAATAAATTTTAAAAGTAAATAATAAATGAAAGATTAATTTATAAATAAAATTAAATAAGAACTATTTAGCTATGAGAACAACTAGGGAACCAAAAGAATATCAGCCAAAAATCAGCCAAAATGTGTTTGGGTTCTATGAAAAATCGGGTTTTGGTTTGTGCTCTCAGGAGCGATTTTCAAACATATTATTCAAAAAATGATTTTAATTAAACCGTTTTGTTTATTTTTTGGTTGGTCATATTTTAGTTCCATATACTTTTTCTTTAGCTATTATTAAAAAAATTAAAAAATATGTTTTGTTACCACCACTCTTGTTCATAAAAACCCCAACAAGGCACTCCAGTAGCGGCAGCGGTGCCACCATCTCTAATGTTCCAACACCGTTTTTACGAGGAAGAGGGAAATGCGAAAGCGTTCTGATATTATGTTATGAAACTATTCGTTCTAAAATATGATATTTATTTAATAATTAAATTTGTAAAGATATGTAAATTTGAACAAAATATAATGCAAAAAAAATCGTAATAACTTGAATGAGTAGTAAGTAAATGATGGACATACTAACTGAAATGATCAATTAAAAATAATAGATGGTGGATATATTATTTAATTAATCATTGCACTTATCATTTTTACTTTTCTGTTCTTATA
>NC_029790.2:132304195-132304451 GCF_000816755.2 Arachis ipaensis | reverse complement strand
AGTTAAATTTACTTATAAAATATATCTTTTTCACTCTTTTTTCTTTAACATTGTAATTTCTATTTTTGTTTTTGAGATGAATTAGATAACTCACAATTTAAATATTATAATAAGATTATAAACCTACTCACACTATATACACATACACACAGTTTTTAAAGGTTCATTCACTATTTATGTTGGTCAAATTTCCAACTGAGTACAAGATATTAAAAAGCGCCATAATTTCCCACCTCAACTAAAGCCTAAGTTGCAG
>NC_029790.2:132300239-132304181 GCF_000816755.2 Arachis ipaensis | reverse complement strand
TTGCCGAGAGAGGGGAGAAAAAAGCTTTAGGCCGAAAGGCTGAAGAATTCAACATTCCTTGTCATTTTTGGGACTGGACTTTTTTGTTTTTTGTTTTATTGTTGGTTATGGACATGTAGGGGTGGCAATGAGACGAGACGAGTTTTTTGTCCTATCTGATCTCGCCTATCCTATAATAATCCGTATCAAACCCGTCCACTTATATATGTGGGTAGTAAAAAGTTAAATCATAATCTGTCTTTGTGAATACTCGTCTTGTCTCTACCCGCACTTATAATTATTAAAATCCAACAAATAAAATTAAATTTTAAAATTTATAAAATAAATGATAAAAAATAAGATTTAAACAACATACTTAAAAGGGTGAGTTTAACCTAAATCGACCCGTCCATAAATCGCTCCGGTATAAAAACAGATAATTATTCGTTCTGAGCAGATAAGAACGGGATAGATACCTACAATTTCGGATAGTATTGTCACCCCTATGACAGGATATTATGTTACTTCTTTCTTCCTTTTCTTGGATGGAGAATCATGTACTTCTTTTTTTTTGGACAAAAATCATGTACTTCTTTAAGCATGCGAATTGCCATTATCTGACCCAAAAAAAACCGAATGTTACCCCAATTTGTCTCTATTTCCCAGTTTTTGGGCTTTTAAGCCCGTTGAAATACCAAAAACGTTTGTCAAGTAAACAATTTTATTTATAATTTAGAAGAATTTTAAACTTCCATCAAAATTTCTATCACTACTATCATAATTTCCATGTCCATTGTTTTTATTGTATACCATACCTCACTACCATCACTATATTTTTTACTATCATTAACATCATTACCATCACTGGTCATCACCATCACTAATTTTCTACAATGGCCAAAAAAATTATGTGATTAAAATTAAAAACTTAAAAACATTTATAATAATATTTTCATTCAAAAGATAATTAAAAAATAAAAGAAAAAATAATACAATTAAAAGATGTTTAAAATTTTGAATTTATTAAAAGAATGAAAAAATTGATATTGGAATTAATTTAGTTTGCGATGTTCAAATTTAAAAATAAATTACTTAAAATAAAATCAAGAACCAATTTAATGCATATATAATAAATTAATAATGATATGTTAAATGACATATAAACAAATTATGTTATCACACATTATATCAAACTAATATATAAAATAATTAAAAGTTTGTAAATAATATAGAGAATGGAATTGAATTTATGGCCTTTTTTTTGATAACCTTTTTGTTTATGTTTTTGACTGAAATAAGAATTTAATTACTATTTAGTCTGTCAAATAAAAATTCAGGAGACAATTTTATTTAATCTCTTCATGTTAAGTTCAGAAACAAAACAACTTTATTGTTTGAGAATAGCTGTGACTTCAGAGATATAGATAATGCATGAGATATTTTTTTTCTCTTATCGCAAAAAAAACAAAAGAGAGTAGAGAAGAAAAAATCACACAATCATGTATCCTGATTTAGTCAGGATGTGCAATGTGACCTACATCCAGTCTCCCCCACAACAGTGGTAGAATTTTTCACTATCTTTCAAAGATTACAAACACCAATTTTCCTATGATTCAACCTAATTCTATTTGGGATAAACCCAGCTTCTACCCAAGCTAGATTTGGCTAGGTTTACTCTCTATATTTGCAACCACTAAGTGCTCATCCAACTTAGCAAAATAATTCCCTCAGGATCATGTGTACAAAATAAAAAAACATACAAAAGAGTTTTGACATAATTTTCTGACTTTTATCTGATAACTCTCTTTGCCTTTTCTCTCAATGACTTTACTGATTCCTCATTTAATGCCTTTTTTTTATTGAAAATAAACAGAGAAAAGTTAAACAAAGAACAAAAAATTCAATGTAAAACTCTGAAGGAGAAGAAGGGTTAGCTTGAAACTATGAGAACCCAAACTGTGTGCTCACTCTTTAAACTAATCTTTGGCCGTTTACCCCTTTAATGGAGGAGTAAAGCTTCCAAATCTTGAAACTTTGTTTGAACAGTTGATTTCTTCTTCCCCAAAATTAAAAGTGGCGCATAAGAAAGATAGGACTGTAGCAGTGATTACAGCAAACATGTATCCAAACCAGTCATCTTCTTTTTCATCTTTTTTCAATTTTTTTCAAAGATACGAGGCATTGATTTGTGATTTGACTCCAAATTTCATTCTTGATATTTGATTTGTAGTAGAGTTCCATAACCTCCAATTTTTTCAATTTTTCAGTTTGATGCTAGTGGGAGGAGAGCATTTTCAGCAAGTTAACAATAAAGCATAAATAAAGAAGTGATTTCTGATTCACCTCTTGATTTGATCTTAACTTCTAAACCCTAACTTTTGACTTGCTTGAATTTGATAATCCATTTGTTATTTTTTGATTTGAACTTTAATCATACTTTTTTTTTCTTGCTTTCTTTTGTGATTTCACGTGAGTGAGAGAGAAGAGAATGGCTTTGATTTGGTTTAGATGAAAGTGAATTGATTTTTTTCAATTTGGTTAGTGACTAGCAACCATACTTTAGGTTATTTGTGAGTGAGTGATTTGAATGAACTTGGCCCTGATACTTGGTTTTGGTCCATATTAATTTCTGCACACTAACCACAGTACCACACAAAATTGTCACTTCTTTGGATTGTGTTAGCTTGTTTATTGGCACAGGTTTACTTTTTTTTATTTCTTGCACCATGAACAACCTAAACACACATTTAATTAGGCTTTTAATTCAATAATAATATTTACTCATTATCAATTAATTTGTTATTAGTTCTTTAAACTCAACAATAACATTATGGCACGTGTTATTATTGTCTTTGTTAACACATTTGTTGCTTGTTTTTCACATGCAAATTTGAGACATATGCATAATTCAAACTTTACCAAAAATATCTTAATAGGATTTTTATTCTTAGTTTCTTTCTAAACTTAAAAAAGGTGAGGATATTAGAAGGACTCGCTTCAAAAATGTAGGAAACATAGTTGAAAAGTCTCACTCTCCTCAATATAGCAAGGATTGATTTGATTGTTAATAAATAAATAAGACTCATAACGAGTAGAGAATAAAGTTTAAACTCCACCTTAATTTTACTTGTGGATTTAAATTTTCTCTAAAACTCACCTTTATTATTTCTATGGGTTGAGAATCTCTTAATCATAATCCTATTTGCACTCTAAAAGTTCTACACCTAACCTTAATAGACCCGACCCATAACAAATCAATTTTTCAATTAAACATAATATTTAATCATTCCATAGTTCATAAAATACTAATAAAACAGAAAATAAAAATTAAGATCATGTTAAAATTGAAAACGACAAAATCATAATAAAATGGGTAAAGTATATTTTTTGTCTCTAAAGTTTGAATTTTTTTTTTAAATATCCCCAATGTTTAATTTTATTCAATTTTGTCCCTAATATTTTCTATTCATTCAATTTTGTCATTAACATTTTTAATTTGTTTCAAAACTATCCCTAAACATTTTTAATTTTGTCCACAATATTTTAGATAGATCAGAGTTAGCATCTAGAGGTAATTTTAATACAAACCGAAAATATTAGAGACAAAATTGAATACAATTAAACGTTAGAGATATTTTTGAAGAAAATCACAAATGTTAGGGATAAAAATTATGCTTTATCTTAATAAAATCTATGTTAAAATTACAAAAATGCATGAGAGAACATGGGTTCGATCTCTATCAATTTCATTATATTTGTATAATAATTTTTAATTACATACTATAAGGTAGTGTTTAAAAGAGAGATTGAGACTGAAATAAGTTTCAATATTATTTTTTGTGTAAAGTGTATAAAATTGAATTATGTCTCAGTATCATATTTGGTTTGAGATAAAAATAGAGACTAAAATACTTAAAATTACTAAAATGTCCTTGTTAATTAAAAAATAAAAAACCTTAAACC
>NC_029790.2:132296874-132300183 GCF_000816755.2 Arachis ipaensis | reverse complement strand
CCCCCTCCCCCCTCTCTCTCTTGCTTGCTCTGTCGTCACTCTCACTCGCTCTGCCGTCACTTTCGCCGATCTTGCACTTGGAGTCGAATTCATTGTGCCTCTGTTCCCTGCCGCGCTGCCTCTATTTTCTATGCTCGCTAATGATCCGCTGTGCTGTCTCTGTTTTCTGTGCTCGTCACGCTGTCTTTGTTCTAGTTCCACATTGTCATGCTGTCTCTATATTTTACTATTCTTCTCTTTTCTATTATGAGATTATTGTTTTTTATGAGATTGTTCTTATTTTTTATATTATTGTTATTGATGTTGAATCTATGAAATTATTATTGTTGTTGTTGTTATTGCTGTTGAATTTGATTGATGAGATTGTTGTTGCTACTGTCAGTGCTGTTGTTGTTGGTGGTGGAGGTGCGGTGGTGGAATAAGAGGTGGGGATGAAGTTGAGGGTGAAAGATAGATTTGGAATATGAAATTTTGAATGAGGGCATTTGATGATAAAAAGTTATTAAAGTTTCAATCTTTGTCTCCGAAATTTCAGTCTTATGTGTCTCTACTTTCTAGAGGTATTGAAGGAACTGGAATTTTGGAGACGAAAACTGAAATTTAGTTCCAATCTCTGACCAACAAACACAATACTGAATTTTAGTTCTCTAGTCTCAATCGCAGTCTCAATCCTAGTCCCCACTACCAAACACAACCTAATAGATTAGGAATGTAGGTTGTGTTAGGTCTAAATTCGCATCCGACCTGACCAACAACTCAATTTGCTCTCAATCCAACCCGCTGTGGATCAAGTTGTCAATTTTATTTAAATAGATTGGATCGAATTGAATACCCAATTCACTGATAGAATTAGTATTGTCAGTTCTATAAATAACTAATTAAAAACAAATTGTTTTAAGTTATAGATCTTTAAAATAGCCGAATGAATTTACCTAATACCATCAATATTTATAGTTGTGAATCTTGAGATTCTTGCTTTCTTTATTTTTTCAAAAATTTTCTACCTTTGAATAATAATTTGCTGAAAAAGTTCTAGAGATTTTGAATTGTTGGTGCATCTTAAATTTTTTTAATTTTATTTATTTTTTGAGATTTTGTTTGTAATTGGAACTAATGATTAATAGATATATAATTTAAAAAAAATTATAAATAATATTTTTTAATAATTTTTATACTTTATAAAAAAATTATATCATAATTAATTGATTAGATTATTAAAATTTAAGTTAAATTAAAAATTAATTATAATAAATAATTTATTTTATTTAATAATTATTAGACATACATACCATAAACAATAATTTATTTTTTATTTTAAAACAACCGGATAGAATTTTATAATATTAAAATAATATATGTTATCATCAATTGCATGTCTGTTTTAGGAAAAGAAGCATTGCATTGCAACTTGGCTTATGGGATGCTAATCATTCTATCCAGAATGGATGGTCGAATGTTATTAACTGGCATTTCTATTTTAGTATTTATTAAAGAGGGATAAGAAACAGAAAACAACGTAACACATACATACATACATCAAAATACGTAGAAAATATCAAACTAATTCTCACATTGTCTGCATGAATTGAACTATATGCTAACCGGCATATATAGCAAACTATACATGCATATAATTCAGTGATAGATCCAGAAAAATTTGATAGTAAAGACAAAATATATATAATATAATAATAATTTAGGTTTAGTTAATATGTATCTTAAAGACATATGATAAATTTAGATTTGGTTTGAAAAAATTTTTTAAAGAGGTGCTTGTGCTTTTTAAAAGCTTAAACTCTTCATCTTGTGTTTAGTAAATCAAAAAAATCCTATGTAGCTTTTAAAAAATTCGAATACTTTTGAAAGCACCTAAAATCAGGGACGGACATACGGGGGGCGAGTGGAGGCCTCGCCCCCCAACTTTTTTTAAAAAAAGATATTATTACTTATATTTATGTCTATTATAGTATTTTAAAATTTTAAAAGCTATTTTACTAAATGCAATTGTTGTTGCTTGTGTTTATTAAAAGTTATTTTTAATTTGATTTACCAAACATAAATACTATAACTTTTAAAAATTCATCTTTTAAAAATTAGCTTTTGTAAGCTACTTTTAAAAAGTAAAAGTTTTACCAAACCAAGCCTTATTAGTGTTAGTAGAAGGTTTTAAATTTTTTCATTTAATAACTGCAAAATAAATACATTAAAACATTAAATTTTTTGAATTTCTAACAAAAATATTCTCAATTTATAATCTTAATATGTACTTTTAGAACACAAGATAAATAAACTCTAATAATTTTTATAATAAAAATATTATATTGCATAAAAAAATCAGCTATAAAATTGTTCATTAACCATTATGTATTTGTGTATAAATATTTTTATTGTTTAATTTATTTTTAATATGTATTTTATATTTCAATATATATTTTATATGGATATTAAATTTAATAATTTAATAAAGATAAATAAATATTATTATTATATACTACTAAAAAAATTTTAAATTGTATACCCCCACTACAATGTATACAGTCCTGATATAATACTAACCAAAATATGTGTATATATTAGTAAAAGAAATCTACTTTTAATCGTTATATATGAATCAGATGATTTTGGTTGTCTAACTCCTCAGATAGCAAAAATAATTGTTAACAATGTAACGATATATAATTTGATATATTTATGTAAAATTTGTTGTACTAATAAAGTAATAATATATACAAATTGAACCCTCAAAAAGAAAAAAAAAATGAAAGATGTTTGACAAAAGTCAACAAGCCACGTGGCAGTTGTTGAGTTGACGTAGTTACTAGTGCAAATTAAATTAGGAGCCTATCACATGCAAATGGCTAATCTGACAGAGTTTAAGGAGCAGACACAACAAAGGAGAGAGAATATGGCTTAGTTGTTCATATTCATAAACAAACTTTTAGTGCTTATTATATCCTACACAAACCAATTTAATTTCATTTCATTTCATTTATAACACACTACCCATGTCTCTCCAACTAATAGGACGTGATTTTATTATTATTGTGGGGTTACTTGTGTTTTATATGTGTCTCTTTATAATTAGTTTAAGTCTATTGCTTTATGGAACAAATTAACATTACTATTCTCAATTAACAAGTTTGATATTACTTCATTAATAAATCACTTATGTATGCGGACAGCATTAACACGTTGTTTAATGTTATCTTAAGATTTCTGTTTTAGTAATTAAGTAGATGAAAATTCAAGTCATTCATTTTTTATTTATTTTCCCTATGAAGCATTTTGCATGAAGTATAGTACTTTTGG
>NC_029790.2:132295986-132296376 GCF_000816755.2 Arachis ipaensis | reverse complement strand
ATTATCCCTTTACTCTATAAACTACTCTGATAAGCATTAACTTCAGAACTCAATTAATCTAAAACGGGTGATCAGAGATAATCTTATTTATATAATTAAGAATCTGTGCAACCGCCCTATTGGGTCTCAAATACATGCATCGCATCACAAAGTAAAATAGTAAACTATGCATCTAAGCATAGATCCATCATGTGACTTGTTTTCTCTATAATGATAATAATAAAAATAAGTTTAATTAAAATTTCACTCGCGACAAATGGCGCGTGAGTCCACGCTCTCAGCCACCACATCCCGCGTACGTCACCTTGGAAATGGCGGGGAACATCGATGGCTTCCTTCGGATTTAAAAAATCTATCTCCCCATTAATAAATAATTAAATAAAAGATAAA
>NC_029790.2:132293705-132295776 GCF_000816755.2 Arachis ipaensis | reverse complement strand
AATTCTTTCAATAATATATATGATTGTTTGATTCAAAGATTTATTATTATTGTGCAATATGCTACTACTATACATGTATGTCTATATATAAATATTGGCTTATTATTATTAATTAGTTTTTCATATATAAGATTCAAGTGGGTTGCCTTATTTTAATTTTCCACTAAATTGATTTGATTAGAGTGACGTTTATTCATGCATGTAGACTTCAATTAGTTTTTAGTCTTTTCTTGTCTTAGCTTCCACCACATTTAATTAATATAGTATTCTTTATCTAATTATATTTTGCTTACTTGTTTAATATGTTTTTTACAACTTTACAAGTGTCCTCTCTTATTCATGGAGACTTCCACCATCAACATTCAACCACCTAAAGTGAAAATTTTCTATGCTCCATATATTCTTCTATATATAATATGCAATATCACATCTTCTTTCTTTCGCTTTTTTTTTTTAATATCTTTTATATACTTTTTTTTTTTTACCAAAGATAGGAGACTCGAACTAGCAACCTCTTAATTGAGTATGGGGAGACTATGCTATTTGATCTATAACTCATTGACAATATTTTTTATATACTTTTTCTTTTTTTTTTACCAAAGATATGAGACTCGAACCCGCAACCTCTTAATTGAGTATGGAAAGACTATGCCATTTAAACTATTATTCATTGGCAATATCTTTTATATACTTGGTGGTGTAAAGTATTAGAAAAACATAATATGTTCTATGTAGCTCGTATGTACGGACATATAATTATGTAGTGTAATATTAACAAAAATAATTAATTTTAATTTATTATTTAAATTATCATCTATCATCTATACATATAAATATGATTGTTAAATGTGATTAAAATATTTTATAGAGAGATAATATTCTATGGGAAAAAAATTATTTAAGAAAAAAAAAAGTGATTTTCTAATAATATAGCTTTTGGTTTCATGTGCTGCATGCAACAATGATAAAAGAAAAAAGAGCTCTGAAACTGTGAAGGGTAACATTGCTGCCTCATAATAATATGACACAGCAAAGACAACTAAGAAGAAGAAAAAAAAAAGAATAGTATATTGCCAAAGAACCATTTCTATTCTATCATATTTGACCTCCTTAATGCACATGGCTGCTTGGATTTCTGTTCTCTTACATTTTTGTTTGGAATTTTTTCATTTTAAAGATTTTTTTAAGAAAAAATTATATTTTTCTTTTACCCTTTGAAGTTTACAATCACATGGTGTCCTTTCTGAATCTTTTCTTTTCTTTTCATTTTTTTAAATTGTTTCTTTCTCTTCTCTCTGTCTCTCTCTCTTTCTCTCTCTTTCTGTTCTCTTTCATTGAATGGTTTTGACTCCATAGTTGAAGAGATTCCTCAGATCTACAGGGAAAGCCTTTTGGACATTGTCAACTTCAGTTTTTCATATGTTTCTGATGATCCTTTCTTTGGTGACATACTAAATGGTTTTAATTCAGTTAATGCAGTAAGGTTAGAACTCTCTTAATTCATGTCATTGTTTTTTTGATCACTTATTATAGGATTGGTTTCAAGGAACCCAATTTTCAATTCTTATATCATTTTTCAATTTTCCTTTTTCTTTTTAATTTGATTTCATTTGTTGGTCATAATGATCTTATTTGTTTCATCTTTCATGTTTGTAATTGAGACCATTCATCATTTATTAGCTTTGATTTGCAATTGTGATTGTTTGTTGAAATTTGAGTGTTATTTTGTTATGTTTTTCTTCTCTTCCTTTCTTCTTCTTGTGAATGTTCACGTCCACTTCAACTTTTGATCAAAATGTTCAAGTTTCTTCCCCTTTTTGTTTTTATTTTTTATTTTCTTAATTCTTTATATTAAAAAAATCTTATATAGTTTCATGCCCACCATTCATAATTTTCTTCTACTGTTTGTCTTTTGATCATGGTGCAGCACATGAATTTTGCCATTTGTTAGATTAAAAATCTAACAAGTAACCACTAATTTTCGTCTCATATGATGACTTTTTCCCCTTATTCTTCTTTAGTTGGTGACTTTTGTCTAAAGTTCTTGATCTTGACTACTTTCAATGTTCCA
>NC_029790.2:132276249-132293670 GCF_000816755.2 Arachis ipaensis | reverse complement strand
CTATTATTATATATATGCATTCCAATTTTCAAGTTTAATGCTGAAAACTTATGTGTAACCTTATTTATTTATTTATTTTTTACTACCAGATTATTGCTGCTAGCAAAAATCAGTGTTCTGGAATTTGGACTTTGATTATGAATCTGATGGTTGAAGTTGAAACTGAAATCACAAGTTGTGAATTGTAGGGTGAAATAAAGAAAGAAAATTGGATGCAATTATTGTGGTTGCAATCATGGGTTGTGAGATGGAATTGGAGAGTGAATGTATTGAGGACATGGAAGTTGAAGTCCTGCCTTCAATGTGGCCGGAAGATATCGGAACAGACGCCGGAAAGCAGTTCAATATAGAGAAGCCTGGCAGGGATCAAGACATGTTGGAAGAAGTTACAATCATGGAGGAACCAACCATAGCTGATTTCCAGCGATTAATGGAGCTAACTAACTATACAGACAGAGGTTCTTCACAATTGGCCTACTTAATGAAACATTGGGAGTATAAGCAGGCCAACGCCGTTCGCCTTCTTAGAGAAGAACTCGACAACTTGAGCAGGCAAAGGCAGGAAGTTGAGCAAAGGAGGCTGGAGATATTGCAAGAGAATCGATTCGAGGAAGACTATGGAGATGATAAGAGGCCGGTTTCTATATTGGATGAAGTTTATTACACTTGGCAGGATCTGCCAAGCCGGAAAAGTGATGTTGTTGTGCAGAACAAGAGGATTGAGATTGATGCAGAGTATGATACTGTTGTATACTGGAAGCAGCGCGCGCTGCAGCTGGAAAAACAGTTGGAGGCGAGTATGCAGCGCGAGCAGACGCTTATGGATAAGTTGCAAGAAAGCATTAAGACTATTGAGAGGCAGTCCTCGCCGGTTGAAGAGTTGTCGCAGATTCTGAAGAGAGCTGATAATTTCTTGCATTTTATACTTCAAAATGCACCTGTTGTCATTGGTCACCAGGTACAATTCAGTGAGTAATTTTGGTTCTTATATTTTAAGAATTCTGGAATTTGATATCAAAATTAGTCTAAAACTTAGAGTTGGAGCCAGCAAGCATTTTAATATACCAATTTTGTTAATATGACAGTTGTTGTTTTCTTGAATATGAAAGAAAATTATGCATTTATGTAGTAGTATTAATATTCTTTTAATGCAATATGTTTCAGCAAAACTTCATAGAAGTGGTAGTAAACTATATCACAAATCACATGCATATTTTATGAAGTTCTTTAACCTTCTTAGTTCTAATATTAATTCGCCTTATACTATGCTGCATAGAATAAGTGATGTGTGCAACCAAATTCTTCTTTTATATTTGTAATAATTATGATGGGGCGATCAAATTGGTGCAGAAAACATGAATAAATATAGAAACTTGTTACAAAATTCAGAATTAGTATCAAATTACTTGTTTGCTTGTTTCAATTTGTGCATCATTAATTTCATTATGAATGTTAAATAGTTATTTGCAATTATGAGTGATCTCTTAATCTGGAAAATTCTGATTCTCTGATGTATTTTTCTTGCAGGACAAAGAGTTGCGCTATCGCTTTATCTATAATCACTATCCAAGATTGCAAGAGGAGGTAAAGATTGCTGTTGAAGCTGAATTTCGCCTGTTCAAATCATTAGAGTTGCATTAAATATTTTTTACCATAATCTGTTGAATCCTCTTAACTCTTCATAAGTTAGTTTACTTCTTTTGCTAACAGAGTTTAACTATGCCTTAAATGTCTCATTATGTTTTGCTTTATCAGGACATCATAGGAAAAACAGATGTCGAAATTTTCACAGGTTCCGGTGTAAAAGAATCTCAAGATTTTAAGAGAGAAGTTATGGAGAAAGGATTACCTGCAAAAAAGGAAATCACATTCGAGACAGATCTATTCGGGTCGAAAACATTCTTGATATATGTAGAACCTGTGTTTAGCAAGGCAGGTGAAACAATAGGAATAAATTACATGGGAATGGAAATAACAGATCAGGTAAATTGTTAAAAATTTTGGTTTTAAATTGTTACTTCAATTCTTGTATTTTGGATATGTTATTTACATTGGATTCTTCACAAAACTGTTTAGGTGAGAAAAAGAGAAAGGATGGCGAAGCTTCGGGAAGAGATTGCTGTTCAGAAAGCAAAGGAGACTGAACTGAATAAAACCATTCATATTACAGGTTTGAGTTTTGATAAACTTGTTTGTGGATTTTTCTTTGTTTTAATTTGCTTCGGATGCAAGAAAGGTTAATTTTATTCCTTCCCTTTTAACAGAGGAGACTATGAGAGCAAAACAAATGCTGGCAACAATGTCTCATGAGATAAGATCACCGTTGTCCGGGGTTGTGAGCATGGCTGAGATTCTTTCTACGACAAAACTTGATCGCGAGCAGAGACAACTCTTGGATGTCATGATATCTTCAGGAGATTTGGTTCTTCAACTCATAAATGACATTCTTGATCTTTCCAAGGTTGAGTCAGGTTAGAAATCTTAATCTTTTCGCGCCTTTCCTTGTCATCAAAGGTATCTATCTGCACATGAAAGTTGTATAAAGACTAATTTAGATTATTCAAATATTTGTACTGAATTCATAAAATAATCAGAATATTAATTGTATATGGAGCGGATCATTTGAATCCGTTTCGTGTGCATAAAGTCGCTTGTTCTCTGCGCAGGAGCTATGAAATTGGAAGCCACGAAATTCCGGCCGAGAGAGGTAGTAAAGCATGTACTTCAAACAGCAGCTGCATCATTGCAGAAAATGCTAACCTTAGAAGGGAACGTGGCAGATGACATACCTATTGAGGTAAGAACATTATGCAACATTTTCAGCCAATCTTTTGCATTGTTTGATATTGAAGTGATTAACTAAAAAGATTCACAGAATGGTTCATGCATAATTTCAGGTCATTGGAGATGTGTTAAGAATTCGTCAGATTCTCACAAATTTAGTCAGGTATAATAAACCCTAAAAAATATGCTAATGTTGCAACTTGCTCCATATATAAAATAATTTACGAGTATGATTGAAGTTATAAATTCAATAACAAATGTATTTCTTTTAGTTTACATTTTGATGCTTTATATTATATGATTGCAGCAATGCTGTGAAGTTTACACATGAAGGCAAAGTTGGAATAAACCTTTATGTTGTGACAGAGCCACCATTTGCCAAAACAGAGGAATGCAATCAAAAGATGAACTCAGAACAATCAACAACTTGTTCAAATGGAGTGAAGGATCATAGATATCCATCAACACTAGCTAAGAGTGGCAGTGATCAAAATCATCATGGCAGTGATCACGCGTTTAACAACGAATTTCGATCTTCAGTTAAGAGTGATTACTCAATGAATGGTGGTGACACTAAGGAGGAAAATCACTCAACTGAAACAACAGTGTGGATTCGTTGCGATGTGTATGACACTGGAATTGGAATACCAGGTAGCTATGATTCAAATAAGATTGACTTATTTTTACAGACAAGTATTTAATATCTTGAATGTCATAATGTGACAGAAAAGGCCATACCTACTTTATTCAAAAGATACATGCAAGTCAGTGCAGATCACGCTCGAAAGTATGGAGGCACAGGACTCGGATTAGCAATATGCAAACAACTGGTATACAAATTTATAAGAATTAGGGTTTAGAATTCAAGAAGCAAATTTGAATGGCTAAAATGAAATGTTTCAGGTTGAGTTAATGGGAGGTCGTCTAACAGTATCAAGCAAAGAACACGTTGGATCTACCTTCACATTCATACTTCCGTACAAAGTTTCAATTGCTTCTGATGAAAACTCCGACGACACCGACGAACTCTCCGATGTGGACAACAATGAAGCCGTTTCCGACGATTTAACAGAAGGCTTCTTCCAATTCCAACCCCGCACTTTAGGATCTCTCTTCTCTTCCAATGGATCCACAAGGCGAACCTCGCACAAGTTCAACGGATTTCCGCCCAATCCTTTCTCATTGCCATCTCCAAACGCCATCGCTTCCAAAGCGATAACGAATTCCGTTGAAGATTCATCTTCCGTTGTTGTTGATGCTTCGGATCTGACAGAATCAACGAGTTCATCGACGACCGAAGAAAAAGATCGTCGTGAACATTCAGCCAAATCGCGGCACGAGCCTTCGTCACATAGTAACGGTTGTGATGATTCTTCGAAACAAATGAATGAATCAAGAAAGTCATCGTGTGAGGGTTTGATGAAGAAGGAAGATGCGAATTCGCAATGTGTTACTAGCAGCAGTGCATCGCCGACGGAAGAGACTAAAGATTCTTCTAAATTGAAGCCTAAGATTCTTCTTGTTGAAGATAACAAGATCAATGTGATGGTGACACAGTCAATGATGAAGAGGTTAGGGTATAGCATGGATGTTGTTAACAATGGAGTGGAAGCCGTTCGTGCCGTTCAGCGTCACACTTATGACATCATTCTCATGGTAATTTTCTTGATGTTGATAGATAACAGTTTGAATTTAATTTTGATGCATAGTAAGTATAAAGCAGTTTTATGGTGACTAAGTGTTATGGTTGGAGTTCATACTTTGCTTATGGTTTATCTGACAAGTATGATTGCTGGAAATAATGCTGCTTATTAATTTGTATGTTCATAATTTTAGGTCAATTTCTGCTTAGAAATTTTTAGCTTCTGCTAATAGTTTGGAACTTTGCACTTTCACAGGACGTTTTCATGCCAGTTATGAACGGTCTTCAGACGACGAAACTGATTCGATCTTATGAGGAAACTGGAAACTGGGATGCTGCAAAAAATTCTGGAATTGAACAAATACAACAAATTTCAGATTATGAATGTTGTGTACCACCTAGAAAGCGGATCCACATTATTGCGGTGAGTAATTAGACAAATTTGATATATTTGTACTCAATCTATTTAGACAAATTTGTAGCAGATATAATGAGTTATGAACATATTGAATTTCGAAATTGATAAATATTATGGAGTGAAAGGAGTAATCTAAAATATTAGACTGGATTAAAAGGAAAAGGTGATTAACTAGCACTATAGACTAACTTACCAATTAAGAACTTCTAAGGAATATAAGAACTTAAGTGAAAAACATACTGAATTGAACTACAGGGACAGCAGATTAACTGAACTTTCAAACTCATGTTAATTGGTTGATATAAATTTGCAAGGTCAAAAAGTTTCAGAAGTGATTTTAGTATTGAAATGACTTGCATCTTCCATGAGCAAAATCTTATTTGTTATAAATGACTAAATGAGCCTTTATTAATTTATCTTATTATTGATGCAGATGACAGCAAACACAGTAACAGAGAGTGCAGAGGAATGTTATGCAAATGGTATGGACTCATTTGTGTCAAAACCTGTGACTTTCCAAAAATTGAAAGAATGTCTTGAACAGTACCTAAGGTGATGAAATCCATGTAAATTTTCTACTTGTGTATAAAAAAGAAAAGATAAAAGAATAAGCCTAGGAAAGTTTTGTAAGGTAATGCATCATGTTCTTCTCCTCTCCACCTAGTTTAACAAACCACAAAAAAAATGTAATTCTGAAAAGTGTGCAGGAAATTAACTATGCAAAATAGCTCTTAGCTATAGGATTAGGAGTAATTGGATACTTGATGTAAAAGGTACAGAACCATTTGGAAGTAGATTATGTGCATGCAACTCTAGTACTACAAAAGGAACATTTAAAAATGGAAATTATACTAGTCACCAGTGATCTCTTCAAAAGGTAAGTGCTACATTTACATGGAAATTGGGAAGTTAAGGTTTATATAGTTAAATTCGTCCATAAAAAGATTATTTATTATTCAAATTGATTTTTAAAAGAATAAATTAGTTATTTTAGTCTCCGAAAAATAACACATAAGTCAATGTCATATTAAGTACTATGTGACACGATAACGTGGTAGGTTAATGCCACATATCACAAGATGATTAGTTATGTATCAGGTCAGTAACATATGTCATGTCACATATCATCTGACATGTCATAAATTTATTTAAAGTCAAAATAGTCTTTAAAAGTATACACATAAATCATTTTCATCTCTAAAATTTTAAAAATTAATCAAATTAGTCTTTATATAAATCTTTCTTATTTTTAATATAAAGTTTTAATATTTTTTAATACTACTAATTTTAATATTATTTTTTAAATCTTAATAAACAAAATTCTCTTTACATAAAATAATTAGTATTAAAAATATTAATGATTTAATATTATGAAGAAAAAACAAGAGAGATTTATATAATATAAGGACTAATTTGATCAATTTTTAAAATTTTAGAGATGAGAATAATTTATGTGTATACTTTTAGAACTAATTTGACTCTAAATAAATTCATGACATGTAAGATGACATGTGGTATAACACGTGTTATTGATATGACATATCAATCAATCATCTTATAATAGGTGACATTAACTGCCATGTCATCATGACATCATGTCATGTGACATTTAATGTGATACGTTATTAACTGATAAAATGACTAATTTAACTTATGCTTTATCTTCCGAAAATTAATATGACTAATTTAATCTCTTAGAAACTAATTTAAAAAATGAATATTTTTTTAGAGATAACTGCAAAATTAATATTATATTTTATAAAACATGAGTCCATTAGAGAGAGATGAAATGAAATATCACCTAATCTCACAAGTCAATTTAGTTTGGGTTTAAAATCTGAACAAAGTACATGTGTTTTGAACATCCATTATTTACATTGGTGTAAATATTTTTGTGGCTTGAATTTACAACTTGAACTATGATGGAGAACCAGATGTAAGAAATGAAACAAGGTGACACCGTGCAATTCATTATGAAACGTACAAATTAAAAAGGTTTAATTACTCTGTTGGTCCTTATAGTTTGGCCGAATTTTTAATTAGGTCCCTATAGTTTTTTTCCTTTTAATTGAGTCCTTATACCAATTTTTTTGTTTTAATTGGGTCCTTACAGTGACAAAAAACGTTTGGGTTAACAGAATATTCCGTTCCAAAATTGGATATACCCAATTACAAACGTTTTTTGTAATCCTCAATGTATTTACCTATTTTATGTTGACAAAAATGCCCCTACCTTAATAAAGGATTAACCCTTGCTCTTCCTCCCTTTTCACTGAGGCAAAAGAAACCCTTCCTCTTCACCCCCATCTCAGTTTCTGATTGTTGGATAACGCATTTGCATTCCACCACTGTGTGATCGAGGTTTGTTATTGTCTTTCATGGCCTCCTTTGTCGAAGGAGCTGTTGTCATCGTTGTTGCAAAGGTACGAGTTACACTTTTTTACACTTTTTTTCATTCTTCATTCTTCCAGAAGTTACCGAACGTTATGGCGTTAAAGTCATTAGCATTGTTGGTGATGTTTGATTAGGGGATGACTAACCAGCATTTTTCGTTTTTTGTTGTGTAGCAATGGGAGAATCAGAGTTCACAATAGAGCTCCATCACGGAGGAAAATTTATTGACACGGGACATGGACTAGAATATTTAGGTGGGTTGGTTGTGGAAGACTTGCATTTTGAACTAGATGAATGGTCTTTGCAAGAGATAGTGAGTTTACTGAAGGGTCTAGGCTACAAGGGTTATGCGAAGATATGGTGGAACGAACCTGGAATGGAGTTGAAGTTAGGTCTGAAAGAGTTGAAGTCAGATGGGGATGCTGTTAGAATGGCTAGTGCTTTAGTTACTGATTCTGTGAAGCATGGTATAGTGTATGCTGTTGATGGTTACAGAGAAGGTAATGGGGTTGAAATCACATCAATGGATCCAGATTATGTCCCAGATGAAGGCGAAGATAGTGGACTGATAGAAGTAGAAGTCGATGCTGAGTCAGAACCCTCTACTGAGGAGGATAGGTTTGATGACAGTACTGATGATGGTGAACATGAGGATTACTTTGGGTTCGATGTAGAGAATGGTGTTGATGGTGGACAATCAAATGCGTTTGGTGGGTTCAATGGCCCGCTAAATCAAGAAGCCACAACAGATAAGGGTGCTGAGGATAATGAAGCTCCTGGAGAGATGGATGAAGAAATTGGAGACATTTCGGATGGTTATGAAACTGAAGACATAGATAGTTACGAGGGAGATTCTGATGATATGATTAAGAAAAAAAGGTTTCCTAAGTATGATGAGGCAGAAATGTATAGAGAGTATGAGTTTAAGGTTGGGTTGGAGTTCAAAACACTGTCTCAGTTTAAAGATGCAATTAAGGAGCATGCCTTATTGAATGGGAGAGACGTTAGGTATAAGAAGAACGACAAGTTGAGGTGCAGGGTAGTGTGTAAGGGACAAAAAGAAAAGTGCAAGTGGATTTGCTTTGCAAGTAAGGTAGGAGGATCTGATTGTTTTAGGATAAAAACCTTGAAGGGCAAGCATACCTGTGGGAGAAGTTATAGTGGTAGGCTTGCTTCTAGTGAGTAGATATCAAAAAAGATTGTCAACAACATTAGTCGTGGAGAAGATATGCGGCTGGCCACTATTATTCAAACAATTTAGGACAAGTATATAGCAAATGTTAGTGTTGGAAAGGCTTACTGGGCAAGAAGAAAAGCAAGGGAAGAAGTACACGGAAGGGCCATACTACAATATGCCAAATTGAGGGATTATTGTGCTGAGATTTTAAGGGCAAATCCGGGGTCCAAGCTTAGTATTGTTGTAAATAGGCCATCTTTAACACACCAACCGCGATTCATGAGGATGTACATGTGCCTTGATTCAGTGAAGCAGGGCTTCTTGGCTGGTTGTAGGCCGATCATAGGAGTGGATGGGTGTCACTTGAAAGGGGACCACAGTCAGCAGCTACTAGTTGCAGTAAGGAGGGATCCTAATGACAATTATTTTCTAATTGCGGTTGCAGCAGTGGAGGCGAAAACAAAGGACAGCTGGGGATGGTTCCTTGATCTGTTGCTGGATGATATTGGTGAATCAAGAAGATGGGTATTCATGTCGGATCAACAAAAAGTAAGGATAAACTGACTTATGATTCTAACTATTTCATTGAATAATATGACTTATGATTGTAACTATTTCATTCTACTTGCATTGTTTTTGTTAATTGAAAATAGGATACTGTACTCTGTTGTTTTTGTTGTTTTAGGGTTTGATGCAAGTTTTTGCTGAGATGGAACCTTCTATTGAGCATAGATTATGTTTAAGGCATCTCTATGCGAACTGTAAGAAGGCATATGGTGGAGGGACAGTTTTGAGGGATCTAATCCTATCCATTGCTAAAGCTACATATGTGGAAGAGTGGGAGCGAAGAATGAATCTGCTGAAGGAGAAAAATAGGGACTGTTATGATAAACTGATGGGAGTGGACCCAAAGTTGTGGACAAAGAGCCATTTCACGTTTATGGCAAAGAGTGATATGCTAATGAATAATATATCAGAGGCTTTCAATGGCAGGATTCTTGAGGCTAGAGACAAGCCCATTCTGACGATGTTTGAGTGGATCAGATGCTACTGGATGTCAAGATTTGCAGAAAAGAAGAAGAAGGCTGAGAAGTATGAAGGATCCATTCTGCCTAAACCAAAAAAGAGGTTGGATCTCATTGCAACAAGAAGTATGGAATGGCAAGCTAGATGGGCAGGTCAGCTGAAGTTTGAGGTACATCACAAAAATAGGATGATCATGGAAAGTTTTGTGGTGGATCTGTTAGCTGGTACTTGCAGCTGTCGATTTTGGGGTTTGAGTGGTATGCCATGCCCACATGCGTGCAGTGCCATCTTTGAAAAGGGTGATAATCCTGAAGAGTATTGCAACAATTACTATAGTCCAGCAGCATACCTTGCAACATATGGAAAATCAATTGCTCCAATTAATGGAGAGAACATGTGGCCGAAAGTGAACTGTGATACCATCATACCCCCAGTTTTCAGGGTTAAACTTGGTCGGCCAAGAATGGTGCGGATTAGAGAACCGGATGAAAGTAGATCTCAAACGAAGTACAGAAGGACGGGTACCTCTGTGACTTGCAGCAATTGCGGCCAGTATGGACACAACAGGAGGCATTGCCCAAATCCTATTGTCTCAGGTACATCTTAATTTGTTGTTGTTTTATAATTGTTGATTGCACCAGTAGCTTTCTATAATGTTGCCTTGATTCGATTAAACTTGCAACAGCTCCTGAACCTGCTGCTGCTGCATCTGATGTTGCAACTGACTCAGCTACACCTGGAAATAATGCACATGATGCTGGATCTGCTGCAAGGGGGAGAGGCAAAGGAAGGGGTGCGGGACTGGGTAGAGGAAGGGGCAAAGGAAGAGGAACTGTTGTCACAGGTAATTCAAGGATTTGTTGCTGCATACTAGAAGGTTGATATTTTTGTTAGTATGAAATGAGTTAACCATTATACTTTTGTTCCATCAGCCTCTGCACCAACTACTGCTGCTGCTGAATCTGCTGCTACGAATGGGACTGCTGCAAGGGGGAGAGGCAGAGGGAGGGGTGTGGGACTTAGTAGAGGAAAAGCAACTAGTATCACAGGTATAACTATATTTTGCTATTTCATACTCCATAATTGAAATGGTTTAGTGATGGAATGATTTAAAAATTTGGTTGTTGTTGCATCAGCCCCTGCACCAAATACTCTTGCTGCTGAATTTGGATCTGCAACTGTGTCACCCCTTACTGGATCATGTTCTGCAAACGACTCACCCCTTGCTGGATCTGGTTCACCTGATACTGGAGCTGCTTCAAATCCTCCTCATACACCAGCAACTCAACCAACTCCCTTCATTGAACCACTCATTCAGCAGACTCCACAAGTGGCACCAGTTACACAGCCTTTGCCTAAGACTAAGTCTTTTGGGATGAGAAGAAGTGAAAGATTGAAGATGGGGATAAGAAAGGGAGCAGCCAAACCTGCTGAATACATAGACCTCACAGATGATTGAAACTTTTAGGGTTAAGTAGCTCCTCCTACTGTGAATTTATGTAGGTTTTTTTGTGTGTATTATAGTCTATGTTAGATACTTTGTGTTGCAGCCATCACCTAACCTAACCCTAATTTCATTTTGCACCTCACTCTTCACAGAGACACTCAGACACAGACCACACTCCACAGTTCACCCTTCGTCCCTGACTAGTGACTCCCTTCGGACCCTTCCCTTCCTTGTTCCTTGCTTCCTTCCTTCACGGTGCTGAAAGCCTGAGACAAAATGAAACCCAAATCTCCAGATCCCAATCTCAGTCAGTCACTGTCACCCATTCACCCCAAATTTTTGAAACCGTTGACCTCGCCGTTCACCACCCCGTTCACCCCCTGACCGCCAATCTCTCAGAGTCTCACCCATTCTGCCCGTCTGCCGTTCACCCCGCCGTTCACCCCGTGACTCCCAATCACTGAGGGTCTCACCTATTCTTCCGTTCAGGTCGCCGTTCACCCCCGCCGTTCCTGCCTGTGCTGGTCGGAGCAACACTAGCAGGCTGTTCAGAGCAACACTAGCAGCAGCTGCTTGGATTCTCTGCCTCTCTGGTTGAAAGCCCCCAATCTCTCACCCCTAGGCCCTAATCTCATCGCCGCGTTCAGGAGTCAGGACTTCAGTCTTCAGGTAATTTTCATGAGTAACCTGCTAAATTGAAATGCTCTATTTCTCTATTCTGTGTTTGGACTCGATTTTTTGACTTATTTTCAATACATAATAGTAACCTGTTGTAATTACCCTTACTGTTATTGTATTTTTTAAAGAATTCTGCTCATGTTATTGTTTATATGAATTATGTGAGATGCTGGTGTTTTATTCTATGTTTATATGATTTATGTAATTATGTGAGATGTTTCTTGCAGGATTGTGTTGCTTGAAATGGCTGATAGGCAAGCAGTTACAAATAATGCAAGTGGATCTGAGGTAGGGAGCATTCCTACTCCACCAAATGTTGCTGCATCGACACCTTCTGAGTCAGCAAGGGGAGGAGAATCAGTGACTAATCCAGCCTCAAGTGATGCTCCTACTGCTGGGACAGAGACACAGACAGGCCAGCCAGGTAAAAGAAAGGCTAGCAGGCCCCCTTTCTATTGTTTGGGATCACTTTAAAAAAAATGCGGAAGAAACTAAAGCTCAATGTAAACATTGCTTGAAATGGTTACAATGTCATAGTCGTAGGGATGGCACTTCTAATCTAAAAAAACACATTGGAACTTGTGCAAAGAATCCAGATAATCAAGTTGATAAAAAACAAAAAACCCTTGTGTTCACAAATTCTAATTTAGATGAGCCACCAACATTAAAGGCAGTAGACTTTAACCAGGAGCGGTGTAGGCTTTCACTTTGTAAGATGATAATAATTGATGAACTCCCATTTAAGTTTGTAGAAAATACTGGATTTAGGGACTTTTGTGGTGAGATGCAACCTCAATTTAAAATCCCAAGTCGTCAGACAGTTGCTAGAGATTGTATGCAATTGTATGTAGAGGAAAAGACCAAACTTAAATCCCTCTTAGAGTTGAACCATCAGATGATTTCCCTAACCACTGACACTTGGACGTCTGTTCAAAACATGAACTATATGTGTGTAACTGCTCATTACATTGATGATGGATGGACGTTGAATAAGAAAATATTGTCTTTTAACTTGATTGCTGATCATACTGTGTTACCATAGGAAAAGCGTTAGAGAAGTGCCTGAAAGATTGGGGTATTCGGAAGCTTTGTACTGTAACTGTAGATAATGCTAGTGCCAACTTTGTTGCTGTGAATACTTTGGTTAGAATTATGTGAGAATGGAATGGTTGTACTATGCTGGGTGGGGAATTTGTCCATCTGAGATGTGCTGCCCATATTTTGAACTTAATTGTTTGCGACGGTTTAAAAGATTTAAGCTCTTCTATTGCTAGGATAAGAACTTCTTGTAAGTTTGTAAAGTCCTCCCCATCTAGATTAGCAACCTTTAGGAGGTGCGCACTTGAGGCAAACATTACTAGTCGTCAAATGATTATTCTTGATGTGCCAACTAGGTGGAATTCTACCTATATGATGTTGGAAGTGGCTGAAAAGTTTGAAAGGGCATTTGCTCGGCTTGCGAGAGAAGATGCTCATTTTGAGAGATATGTTGACGATGAGGGGGGGCCTCCTAGTGATGAAGATTGGAGTAGAGCTCGAATTTTCATGCGGTTTTTGCAAATTTTCTATCATGCAACTCTTTCATTCTCTAGTTCTTTGAATGTCACCTCAAATACTTTTTTTCATGTATTGTGTAAGATATTATGCACTTTGAATAAATGGATTGTAAGTGATGATTTGGTGTTGCGTGAGATGGCATCAGCTATGAAAGCTAAGTTTGATAAGTATTGGGATGATTCTGATCACCGTTACTCTTCTTCCTCTTTCACTTCAAGTGACAAAGCCAATAAACCATCTTTAAATTATCTAGTGCTTGTTGCTGTGTTCCTTGATCCCCGTTATAAGTTGGAATATATTCAGTTCACTTTGTCTGAGATGTATGGTGAAGGTGAAAAGTCTTCAAGGATCTTCAATAAATTGAAGGACATTATTGCTAAATTGTTTGAGCAATATACCATATGGAATCCTCGCCCCCCTGAAGATACTCAAGATACTAGTTTTTCTTCCGATACTACACCAAATCCTAGTTTAGACACAAGTGACATTGATAGCATTATGATTGAAGACCCTATGAGCAAGTGGAAACAAACACAAAGGATAAAGTTAAGTGAGCTCAAGAAGAATGAGATGGATAGGTATTTGGAAGATGAAGTGGCGGAAGATTTTAGTGGATTTGACATACTGAAGTGGTGGAGAGGAAAGACTCTGAGGTATCGAGTTCTGTCTTGCATGGCTAGAGATATATTAGCTATTCCTGTTTCTACTGTGGCGTCCGAGTCAGTTTTTAGCACCGGAGGTCGTGTCCTTGACCCTTATCGTAGTGCTTTGAGTCCCACCACTGTAGAGGCTTTAATTTGTACTCAAAATTGGTTAAAACCTGCTAAGATTTTGGTTGAGCTTGATGAAGGAGATGCTGCGGTTGATTCAGGTATATAATAAATTGGTTCATTTATTTTTCGCTCTTCTTTATTCTTTATTTTATCCCATTGGCTTTGACATATTTGGTTGTTTAATTGAAAAGAATTTTCTGGAGTTACTAGTGCTGGAGATCCTGAAGTTCAAAGTCAATTACATCCTCTTGAACCATCTTAGGTATTATAAGTTTATAACTAAATACTTGTATTAGTGTATAATAACTTAGATTTTTTTTGTTCAATTTATTCTAACATGCTTTACTAATTTTTCAATATGTATTATTTTAATAGGAATACACTATTCATGTTTGCTGCTGATGGCTGCTGCTTGCTGATTTAAGAAGGGATGGCTCAAGTTTAATTTTAAAGTACCAAGAAACTTCATTCTCAATGTTCTTTCAACAATCTTAGATTTTAGTGTGTTATAATCTTGGATCAAGTTGTTTTGTTTCTGCTGATAGTTGATAACTTGATAAGCATTTGCAGATTCAGATTGTTTAGATTTTAGTGGGGTACTATGTTGCTGTTTTACTTTAAATAATCTTGGATCAAGTTGTTTTGTTTCTGCTGATAGTTGATAACTTGATAAGCATTTGCAGATTCAGATTGTTTAGATTTTAGTGGGGTACTATGTTGCTGTTTTACTTTAAATAATCTTGGATCAAGTTGTTTTGTTTCTGCTGATAGTTGATAACTTGATAAGTATTTGTAGATTCAGATTGTTTAGATTTTAGTGGGGTACTATGTTGCTGTTTTACTTTAAATAATCTTGGATCAAGTTGTTTTGTTTCTGCTGATAGTTGATAACTTGATAAGCATTTGCAGATTCAGATTGTTTAGATTTTAGTGGGGTACTATGTTGCTGTTTTATTTTAAATAATCTTGGATCAAGTTGTTTTGTTTCTGCTGATAGTTGAAAAGCATTTGCAGATTCATGTTTAGATTTTAGTGGGGTACTATGTTGCTGTTTTATTTTAAATGAGGCTTTTTAGTATTTTAGTGCTTGTTTTCACTTATTGGAAGTGTTTGTTGGAATCTTTGTTATTATATATTTATATTTACTTATCTGTTAGTTTGTATGTTTTAGTAATTTAGTTATTAGTTGTTAAACATGTTATTTATATATTGAATTATTTTATTTTTGTTATTTAGAAAAAATTTGATTAAAATTATTTTAGGAACAAGTAGGTTTAAAAGTGTGAAAGAAACATTTTTTATTGAATTTTTTACCTAAAAAGATAATTTAAAAATGAGCTTAATCTTGCGGATATATCCGCAATCCGATCCGATCCGATCCGCAAATGTGCGGATCGGATCGGATCGGATCCGACACTAAAAAATGCGGATATTGTATCCGATCCGATCCGATGAGAATTGTGCGGATCGGATCGAATTTTTGGCCATATCCGATCCGATCCGATCCGTGGACACCCCTAATTTTGGTATTGAGAACATCACTTTTTTAGTTTATTTTGCTTTGTGGTGGACCACTTTTGGTAGTACATTTTAGGTGGAGCATTTATTTTGTGACTAGTGCAAGTTGGATCCACTGAACTTATCTAATGTGTGGAACATGTTAAGGACCACTTTTGTGAATTACATTATTCTAATGATGCATCTGTGATAGTTTCTGATAGCAGTTGTTTTTAGTTGTGTGCATTTTTATTCAATATCACAACATTATATTTATAGCAGCAAACAAAAAAACTTTCATCCATTCAATCTAAATAACATAACATACACTTTTTATAACTCCTCTGTTTAAAGCCAACAATGACAACTTTATCAATAAACTTTACCACACAGCACTGTAACTATTAAGATTACAAAACAAAAAAAAAACATCATCTGCATCTTGCTCTGCTTTTTCATGTTTTCTTCCAACTTTCGAAGTTCCTCCTGGACCGAATTCAACTCTACACAGATTCTTCGAATATAGTCATCAACTTCTCCGATCTCCACCTTTAACCTCTCCGTGTCAACACTAAGTCTATCAACTCTCCTTTCTTGTGCATTTTCACCCCTAATTTCACCTTCTACCCGACCAGAGTGATATTGTGAAGACAATAAGCAAACACTGCCAGCCTTCTTTTCTTCATCAACCCATTCAAAAAATTTGCATCTTCTACTTGGGCAAGACATAAACCTTCTATTTGGATTCTTGGTGTATTAGAACTTTTCAGAATCAGAGAGTCTCTATAGAAGCAACGACTCCTCCTCTCCTTCTGCTTCAACCACTCACCTTTCATATCATCTTCATTATCAATCCACTCAAAAAAACTGCACATTGGCACTCGTCCACAAGCTACATACCTCCTTCCATGGCTGGCCACTTCAGAAGAAGACAGAACAACAACTGCCTCCCCACAATAACACAAATGTCTTCTCTTGTTGAGACTTCTTGAACTCGAAATTCTCGAAGAATGTTGGGTGGAATCCATGCAAGGTCAAAAATTTTCAGCAACAAATAAGAAGAAAGGGAGAAGAGGAGAACGACGAACATAATAGGGTTCTGGAGTTTTAGGATGAGGGCAAGGATTATGTAGTGTTATACACATGGGTATTTTGGTAAATTTAACATAGGTCAACGTTTTATTTAACGTTGACTGCCAATAGGGACCCAATTAAAACAAAAAAATTGGTATAGGGACTCAATTAAAAGGAAAAAAACTATAGAGACCTAATTAAAAATTCGACCAAATTATAGGGACCAATAGAGTAATTAAACCAATTAAAAAAGAGAATTATTTTAAGTTTCTCAAAGACAATTGTACTTTATGTCATATAGGTGAATACTTGCTAATCTGTGATTTCTGAATATTCATAAAAGAGTGGACTAGTTATAAAAAATAATTGAACTAAAAAAAAAACAAAAATTCACAATAACTTAAATACACACCCATTCATAGTTTAATACTCTCTTTTTCATCAAAAGAAATTCGAACCTATATGGCACTCTTAGGAGGCAAATATATTTGCCATTGGGACAAGCCTTAGCCACTTTACAGTAACTTAAATCGTTACCATTAATACTAGGCCCAAAATGCATAACATAAGCTTTTTGGCAGTCCATGATGCAACATTTCTTATAGCATTCTTTGAACTTCTCACGACTTCGTCTATATTTTCTACGACATTGTTTCCGACAATCTGCCAACGTTTTGAAAGGCCCTTCAATAACAATGGAATTGTCTTCATACATAGCGCCACAAATTATCACTTCAAACATCAAACATCAGGTGGCGTTTCATCCCCTCCCCACCGCTAAGGTCTAGAGTTCAAACTCTAGAGGATGTATTTGAGGAAAAAAAATGTGATAAATATATGAGGAGTGTAGGAGTATATTATGTACCTAGAATCAGGAGTTATCCAATCCACTATTGATGGAATCTAAAGTATTTAAGCGGTGATTAACATTATAATTACCAAAAAAAAAAACAA
>NC_029790.2:132275577-132275978 GCF_000816755.2 Arachis ipaensis | reverse complement strand
CTGACTACAATTACGACATTTTTCCTTGCTATAGCTTCTTCTCTTGCAATGCAATCGCAACTTTAAGATAGATAATGTATAATGTATTATATAGACTTAAAATAGTCCTTAATATTATTTGAAACGACTCCAGAACTATGATAGTAATCTCTTAGTTCATCATATCTCCTCTTTATTCTAAGAGTTGCAAGTTACTAGTATAAACAAAACAAAAATTCCTCCTTAGTATTAGAAAGTTTTCCTTTATTATTATTAAACTACTTTTCTACCTTAATCTATGACAATAATAAAAAAATCTTATAATCTACAAATTCAATTTAACAGAATACATAAATTTAATTATAATTTTAATTTTTATTATCTTATCTTATCTTATCTTTACTTTTATCTTTTATAGATAA
>NC_029790.2:132270835-132275431 GCF_000816755.2 Arachis ipaensis | reverse complement strand
ATATATATATTATTTTACTTTCACAATTCAATACAATCAATCAATCAATGCAGCACCTGTCAGTGACAAAAAAACAGATTTGATTTCTGGTAAAGATATCAGAAAAGAGATTGACAAAAAGAAGAATGATTTGATGAGATTTAAAATGATGAATCCTTCAATCAGTGGGCGTGGTGCTGAACCAGTATATCGTGATAAAGTAAAAGGAGTACACATTTTCAAGAAAAAATACTTGAAGTCAAAACAGAAAGTAGAAAAAAAGCCAAAGGAAAAGGAAATAGAATGGGGCAAGGGCTTGGCTCAGAAGAGGGAAGCTGAGGCTAGGATGAAGGAACTAGAAACCGAGAAGGACAAGCCTTTTGCACGCAGCAAGGACGATCCAGAACTTGACAACATGCTCAAGGATAGATTAAGATGGGGTGATCCTATGGCACATTTGGTAAAGAGGAAAAAATATCCAGAGCCTGTTCTTCCGGATTTGGGAGAAGGTGAGAAGATGAAAGAATCAGGTTTTGTTGTTCCACAAGATATTCCAGATCACAGCTGGTTAAAAAGAGGTTTAGATGCTGCACCAAATCGCTATGGGATAAGGTCGGGACGACATTGGGATGGAGTTGATCGTAGTAATGGTTTTGAGAAGGAAATGTTTAAGAGAACAAATGAGAGGCAAGCTCGAGATAGAGAAGCTTATCTTTGGTCTGTCTCTGATATGTGAAAAGGTGAAAAATCAGGTGAAGTCAACTTCACGTGAAGCATCTAACAGTTTTCAGGTATCAACTTCACGTGAAGTCGACTTCAACTGAGTTTTCACCATATGAAAAATGATAGTGTGTGATTGAAGATACAAAAGTCCAAATATTCAGTTAAGAATTGGGTTCAAATATTTCTAGTCTTATCATGGTGGATATGTTTGTAGGTCATGAGACTTTTTTATTGTTGTTATAGATTAAAGTAGACGAGTAGTTTAATAATTATTTCAGTTGAACTTGATTATCTCTTGAAGAATTTGAGAAAACCTAAAAAAGCAATGACCATTTTATATTTTATGACGAAGAATTGGTTCTTAGATAATACTAAATATTAAAAATATAGGCTATAAATTAAAGAAGTGAAAGTTACATGTGCTTGATAAAATCATGAAAATGCAATATGAATGCATACCCTGTTTAATGGTATACATGAAAAAATTATTAAAAACTTTCTAACCTTTTTTTATATGTTGATAAATATATATTTTTTAAAATTCAATAACTATATATCATGCGTAAATTATGTTTATACAGTAAAAATATAAATTAGAGTAGTGCAGCAATGAATGGCAAATTGGCAACATTCACCCATTCTTTCTTCTTTTTTCGTTTTCCTCTTTTAAATGTGTTTCATCTTTACTTAATTTCCTGCATTTTTTTTTCAAAGGCGTAACACCCACAAAAATGACGACTTAATTCACTAACCACGTGTGAGTTCATTTTTTGGGTTTTAGGATTTGGACTTAATAAATGAATAGTTAAAAAAAAAAAAAACTTCAAAATAATAACTCTTGTAATTTGAAAAAAAATAGTTTATTATACATGATTATTTATAATATATTTCATTTAATAATTATTATATATGTCATTTGAAATAACTAATTTTTTATTTAAGAAATAATTGGATAAAGTTCACCTTAATTATTACATCAAATATTCTTAGAAGATAATTTAAATTAAAAAAAAAGAAAAATTACAATTAACTTTTTTTTATAAGAATTAATATTTCGATTCAAAAGGTCAATAATTAATTTGTTGTTGATGATAAGAATTTTATTTAAAGATTTGTCATTAATCAATAAATTATTACATAAAACAAAAAATTCCAACACTTATTTAAATAGATTAATACACTTAATTATTACTAAACTAATACAAATTGGTTAATTCACAATAACTCTAATCCTTACCATTAGTACTATGGCCATATATTGAACTTATCATGTTGACCTGAATAGTGTTTTTGGCAGCTCATGATACAACATTTCTTGTAGCATTCTTCGAACTTCTCACGACTTTGTATATATTTTCTCCGACATTGATTATGACAATCTGTGAACATTTTCAAAGGCCCCTCAATTGAATTATATTCATACATAGCAGAACAAATTATCACTCCAAACATCAACATTGCAATTGCGACATTGTTCCTAGCCATTATTGCTTCTTCTCTTAGCAATCGCAACTTTAAAATAGAGCAGGTATTACATACATTTAAAATAGTCTTTAGTATTATTTGAAACGCCTCAAATTCATCTTAGTTCATGTCTCCTTATTCTAAGAGTTGCAAGTTACTAATATAAGCAGAACAAAAATTCCTCCTTAATTAGCATACGAAAGTGATTTTTAGAGTAGTTTATTATATCGGTTGAACTCAAAGTTATCGAACTCGCGAGTTAACTCGTAGACTCGTACGAGTTCATTTGTTGTTTATATATATATATATATATAATTCTAACCCTTTAAAATTAATAATATCAATCTTAAAATACATAATAAATTAAAATAGTAACATACTTTATAACAAATATTTTAAAATATACATTTAAATTTCCTATAATTATTCTTATACAAATACAACATAGAACACACAAAATTAAAAATTCTAAATCTGTAATAATAAATCTTTAATTGAACATTGGACAATATCAAATAATCAAATTAACTCTAATCAAAATAATTAATTACTAATCAGTCATGAATGGATGAACCATCTGGCCATCTAACATAAACGATAAGTAATAGGCTAAAATTAGAAGTAATAAAATTTAAAAAGAAAAAAAACTAAATCAAGAAGCAAATGCTCAAAAAAGGGCAAAAGACATACAAAAATAGAGGATACAGAAGAAAAGAAGGGGCAAAGTCTCAACAACAGCAGATCGAAGACAAGGGTGCAGCAAACAACGGTGATGAGGGTGCAGCAACAGCACGAAACGACGGCGACAAAGAGTCATGGATTTCACGACGGTGCAAACCATAGCAGAGATAGGACTGTAGGAGAAGTAGTCGAACTCGTGAACGGTGATAGCATGATGGAGTTGCGGATAGTGGAGATGTGAAGAAATACAAAGCAGAGGGCAACATAGGTAAAATTCACAAAGACAATGGCGCAAATCAGAGCAGAGGTAGTAGTTGCAGGCGAACAGCGGCAGCTCGACGGGGAACAGCGACTGCGGCAGAACATGGAGAAAGTGAAACTTGAGAGAAACGACGCAGATAAGTGAGTTGTGAGTGAGTTTTCTTTCATTCTTTGGGAGTTATTATAACCCTAATAAAAAAATATTTTTTTGGTTTCAAAATGACGTTGTTTTGAGCAAAAATGAAGAAAAACAGAAACTCGCTAACCCGATCCTAAATTCACGAGTTTGTTCGAGTTTGACCGAGTCTAGCCGAGTTTACTCATGAGAGAATCTATGTCCGAGTCAACTCGTTTTCATATCTAAACTCGTAAACTCGTACGAGTTTACGAGTTAACTCGAGAGTTTGACAACAATGGTTGAACTTGATCACCTCTTGAATTCGACAAACATTAAAAAGATAATAATAGGTCATTTAATATTAGGGTTATGCTAGGTAACTAATGACTTTCTTAAACAACATGAACAACCACCAATCAAATAAAAATACACTACACTTTTAAATTATCCACCTAAATCTTAATATTAAAATAACTATCCGTACACCTAGTGAAATGAACATCCGATATATCTATTGTTCACATTGTTTATTATTTTCATTGTCTACCTATACTTTTTCTTAATTATTATATAACAACCATGAATTGGTTGTTAGAACATCTCCAATATTAGTTCTAATTTTATTTTATTTTAGGTCCTACAAGAATATTTGTGAGACCATATATGTTATAAATAGTATTTTGAAATTAAAAATAAAAGTTATTTCTCATTATTTTATCAATATAATTATACGAGTAGTAACATTTTATTGATTTTCTATCAAGGTGATATCGTATCTCTAAGGTGATACCGGTTTTATTTCATAAATCAACTCCAAATATAAATTTTAAGGTAGATGCTACCCTATACCCTCTCTAAAATAACACGTAAGTTACCCTCTCTGATGTGTCACATTCTAATTAGATGTTTATTTATTTTAATTTTCTAGTAAATTTTGTTGGATGAGTAATTTATCCAATAAAATAAAAAATAAGAAATTAATTTTGGATAATTAAAATTTGTTGGAAATTTAACAAATATTCTTTGAAAAATAATGTTATATATTATTTTTTTATTTTTCACACAAAATCTCTTATTTTTAACAAAAATTAAATAAAAATCCAGACCTTCATAAAAAAATAATTGCAAATTAGCTATATTAATTTTTTAAAAACAAGATATAAAGTGTTTCCATTTCTTTCTTTTTTTTCATATAATTTGAAACCAAATTGTATAAAATAAATTTCTAAATTTAAAGATCTACTTGATACAATAAACTTTTTAAATTAAAAATTTTTATGATGACACTAATTTGTGTTTTTATTTTTAATTTGTCATATCAATATTTTAGTTTAGAATTTACTTTTAGTTAATATAAGAATATTTTTAAA
>NC_029790.2:132249054-132270635 GCF_000816755.2 Arachis ipaensis | reverse complement strand
CCAAATTTTAATTTTAAATCAATTTATTTTTACAAGTATAAAAAATAATATTTTAAAAATACTCTAGAGATGCTTTTAGAGAAGTGAAAGTTACGTGCTTGACAAAATCATGAAAACACAATATGAATGCATACCCTGTATATAATGGTATACATGAGGTAAAAAAAGAATGGTATTATAGTAAATTAGTAATTTATGAAAATGATATGAGAGATCGACAACAATAACATAATTTCTTACTTTAATCATATTAGCGTGATCATTTCTTTATCATATATAAGTGGAGAAACTAAAACCTTTCAATATGAAAATTTTCGTTTCATGGTTATTATAGAATTTTTATTTTCTATCTCTAGAGAACTATTAACTAATTTTAGTTATACTGAAATAAATTGTATATAATAAAGAGTTACAAGACAGAATTCGCATTTTTCGATGATAATTTCATTTAGCAATTCATTAATTTATTCTAACAATATAAAAAAATTAATTAAAATATATCAATAATTTAAATCTAAAAATTGAAATTATAAAATAATAAAAAAATACTAATATGAATAATGTATTAAATATAAATTGAAATTATATAAAATGAGTAGCTTATGCATAATCAGTGATTATATTTCTAAGGGTTCTCATTTATTTTCTAAGTAGTATTGTATGGATCTAACGTTATTATATATAGTCAAGGAAGAATTTAAGGATTAACACTATATTGTAGAATATTCAGGAAGCCATAAAACTATTATTAGAAGTGTTCTACTATTGAAGGAGCTGAGGAAGCTTGATGCAAAAGAATGAATTTAGTTAAAGCAAAAGCATATATATGTAATAAAATATTATTCTTACAAGTCATTTGTGTTTTCCACTTTGATAAGAAAGGTCGTTTCCAACTTTTTATGCTTTAATAATTTGAGCCTAACTGCTTAATTCTAAGAGCATATATATGTGGCTCTAAATTATTTTCAACATGAAGAGATTCACATACAGATACTTTACTATACGTAACATTGGTTGTGGCCAGAAGTTATATATATCATAAGAAATTAAATTAATTTATATTCACTCTCTCTAACTTGCAATATTAGATTTGCGGATCTATACCTTGCATGATAAATATTTGGGCCCCGAAAATATATGAAACATTATTTATTGATGATATGATTAGTCATCTTGAGCGAGGCATGTGATGCCAAATTAAAGCAACTACGAGTGTTTATAATTTGATGCCTAATTTTTGTTTAATTTATTTTTATATTTTTAAAATTAAATATTAATTTTTTTTTTACTTTTTTACAGCAATTACTTGCACTTACACTACTAACTGAAACAAAAGAAATAAATTTGTCAAACGATGATGTCATGACGAATTGACAATCTCTTTTAAATTATTACTATGCTATTAAATAGAAATATCAAATATGATGGAAATGATTTTATATCTTAAAAATAATAATAACGCTTGTTGACATGGGTATATTTTGAAGTCTGATCATACAACATTAACATTTAATTTTTATATATTTACTTCAATGAATGTTATTTTAAAAATATAAGATAAAAAAATATCACGTCCAACTCAAAATATTAATAAGATAATAAGTTAATGAATTTTTTATCTTATTAATTTTCTACTATTCTTTACTTTTTTTAATGAAAAACTAATTCTTATATACTCCTCACATTTGGTACTTAATAATTTTTTCATAAAAATAAAGAAAAATAAATGACGAGAAATTAAAGAAAATTTGACATATACAAAACTGAGGGGGAAATTTTGAAAAGAGAAAAATAATTGGTTTGACAGCAATAGTTCAGCTGGAATTATAGAGAATAAGAGAGAGACAAGAAGAATTTAAGATCCTTAATTGGTTAATCATTTAAGTGTATGCATGAAAACGACTACACCATGCATGCAGCTTGATTTGCAGCCAAAAGATTCATCAAGGGGAATAAAATAAATATATGAGGATGCTAGGTTCAAACACCATACAAGTGCCAGGTACTAGTTTTTAAAAAGGTTCTATATCAGAAACTTAGAGATGAAGAAAAGAGAAAAATAACCATAAAAAATAGAAGAGTAGTTTTGTTTACAATAATAACTTGCTAAACAAGAAATAAGTGAAAGAGCATTTTATTGAATGAATATTATTTCAAAGGTAAATGCTACCCAACTCCCTCTAAAATAACATGTAAGTTATCCTTTATTATGTGTCACATTGTAATTGGTCCTTATTTTAACCATAGTTGGGGCGCCAACGTCATCGTCATCTACTGCCCTCCCACACAACCTCTCTTCCTAGTATAGTCAGCGCCTCTTTTTGCCATGGATCACTTCTTACCCACATAATTAATGGTTAATTTGGTTATTAAATTTTTTTATTGAAAAACATATCTTTATTTAATTATGTGATGGAACATATAGGCGATGAAGTTGGCGCCCGAACTATGTGACACATAATGAAGGGTAACTTACATGTTATTTTAGAGGGGGTTGGGTAGCATTCACCTATTTCAAATAATCTTAATTACAATTGAACGAGAGTGTGTAATGCTAGAAATATTTTACTCTAATATATACTAGCTGTCAAAGGTGTGAAATAACTATGTAAGCTACCAAATTTTATTACATTAGTCATAACCAACTCTTGAACTATTATTTATTTTCATTCTCAATTTTGGAGCTGATTTCTACCTTAATACCCCCTCAAGCTCAAATTGGGTTTAGGAATAATTCTGAACTTGAGTTGTACCTTGAGTTGTAATGTAATCAGGTGTTAAAGAATCAATTATACTTTTGATCTTTGTAATATAATCAGATACTATTAATTCATGCTTCTTGATCGTTTTGATTTGTACCTTGAGTTAATTCACTCGATATTTAGTTGATTCTGCAAAATATTCTTCTATCTTACTCTAGATTTCATTCCTAAAGAAAATGCCTACTTTTTTGTTCTTAAAATATGTGTCCATAGATGTCAAGAACCATGATTGTAAATTATAATCATCATGTAGCCACTGTTTGTAGTATTGAGATTCCTGAATATTGAGTTGATCTTGAAGACTCGAGAATCTTAGAGGAATTCGATCTTTGTAGAGATGATCTTTTAAGTCTTGACTTCGAATGAATACAATTGCTTGTTGTTGTCATGTTTTGTAGTTTCATTCATCAAGTTTGTCAGCAATTAGATTAAAAGGGCAGGAGTTGAAGAATTATGGTGGGAAAAAAAAATTTGTTCGAAATAATTATAACATTCTGATTTACTCCTAAATTTTAGATTTGTCAAAATTCGTAAAATTTTCAAAATTTATGTTTTCTATAAAATTATCTATGGTTGAAATAACTATGAGTTTTTGATACTATATAGAGGTTCTATATCAGAACTTTAAAAATAAAGAAAAAAAAGAAAGAACCAGAACAAATAAAAAGATAATTTTGTTTACAACAGTAATTTGCTAAACAAAAAATCAGTGAAAGAACATTTTAGTGAATGAATATTACCTCAAATTATCTCAATTATAATTAAATGAGAGTGTGTAACACCAAAAAGACTCTACTCTAATATATATTAGCTGTCAAAAGTATAAAACAGTTATGCAAACCATCAAATTCTGTTACACTAAGATAACTAACTCTTAAACTATTTTTTATTCTCATTCTCAATCTTGGAGTTGATTTCTGGCTTAATAGTTTTATTGTTAACATAAATAAATCCTTAATCTCTTCAATGTTTGATAGTGCTATAATTTATTACCTTTTATATAGATGGTTTTGATTTATAAAAGTAATTTCTTATTCTAATTGACCATATTTTTTTATAATATCGTATTTGCAATAATAAAAATTTAAATAATATCACATATTAAAATTTAAATATTTAATTTTGTTAGAAACAAAAGACCAAACTAAAGAAAGTGTTTTGTGTATTATTCAGTCTGATCAAAAGTATAATGTACAAGGGGTATATATAGGTGCCAGAAGAATCAAAGTAATAAAAGCATAGAATCCTACAATTAATATACAGATATGATATATAAATATAAACGATACTAACTGATCTAAAATGATTCTAATGATTCTCTAATGATTCTCTAACATCCCCCCTCAAACTCAAGTGGGAGCTAAGGATACCATCTTGAGTTTGGATAACAAAGTCCAGAAACGAGTCGGGTGATGAGCTTTCGTGAAGATATCAGCAGTCTGATCCAGTGTTCCAACAGCAATGAGACGAACAGCATCAATAAGGATACGTTGCCGAACAAAGTGACAATCAATCTCAATATGTTTGGTGCGTTCATGAAAGACATCATTATGTGCAATCTGAATAGCACTGCGGTTGTCACAAAAAACATCAGTAGGGGACGACTGAGGAGTACCCAAATCTTCGAGAAGCCAACGAATCGAGATAACCTCAGCAGTGGTGTCAGCGAGGGCACGGTACTCAGCTTCTGTGCTTGATCGAGCAGTAAATGTTTGCTTCTTAGCACGCCAAGAAATGAGAGCATCGCCAAGAAACAAACAGTAACCAGTAGTAGAACGACGATCAGTGGGATCACCAGCCCAATCAGCATCAGAGTATGCCTGAAGAGACAAAGAGGAATAGACAGAAAAATAAAGGCCATGAAATAAAGTGCCTTTGCTGTAGCGAAGAATGCGAAGAACTGCCACATAGTGAGTAGTACGAGGAGCTGACAAGAACTGGCTAAGTACATGAACTGGATAGGCGATGTCTGGTTGGGTAACAGTTAAGTAGACGAGTCCTCCAACTAGCTGTCGATAGAGAGTAGGATTATCCAAAACAGTGCCATCCATAGGAGTAAATCGAACATTAGGCTCAAGAGGAGTAGACTCAGTGCGACTATCTGTAATTCCGGCTCGAGCAAGAAGATCTGAAGCATATTTAGCTTGAGAGAGATAGATACCATCATTAGTGGATATGACTTCTAGACCAAGAAAATAGCTGAGAGAACCAAGATCTTTCATCTCAAAAGTACGCTAAAGGGACGCCTTGAGATCAGAGATACCATCAGCATCATCTCCAATAATGGTCATGTCATCAACATACAGAAGTAGAAGAACAACTCCACGTTCACTTTTACGAATAAAGAGAGCATTCTCATGAGGACTGCAAGTGAAACCAAGACTGCATATGGTAGTGTTGAACTTGTCAAACCATTCACGAGGAGCTTGCTTAAGCCCATAGAGTGCCTTGCGAAGGAGACAAACTTTGCCAGAAGAACAAGGATAACCTGGAGGGGGTTTCATATATACCTTCTGTTTCAAATCTCCATTAAGAAAAGCATTCTTCACATCCATCTGACTGAGAGACCATTTTTTGACCGCAGCAATGGCAAGAAGAGCTCGAACAGATGTGAGACGAGCAACAGGAGCAAAAGTTTCTTCATAGTCAATACCATACTCTTGCGTACAACCCTGAGAAACCAATCGTGCCTTATAACGGTCAATAGAACCATCAGAGCGAGTCTTGATCTTGTATACCCATCTGCTTCCCACAATTTCCTGATTAGAAGGAGAATCAACCAAGTCCCAAGTGTGTGCTTTTTCAAGTGCCTGTATTTCTTCCTGCATTGCTTGTTGCCAATTTGGATTTGTGGAGGCTTCTTTGAAAGACTTAGGTTCATGTTGATGAAGAATAGTAGAGAAACAATGATAATCAACAAGATGAGGAGGTGGATTTCTCACCTTGAAACAACGAGTGGAAGGAGGAGGCATGACGGTAGGAGTTGGAGCATCGTCCAGTCCAGAATCATCGGGAGATGGAGAAGGCAGAAGAACAGGAGGCTGTGGAGGGTGAATCGAGACAGAACCTGTAGAATCATCACTAGGAAAAAGATCAACATTGAGGTTAGAGAAAAAAGGTGACTGAGTAGGAGGAATAGACTCAAAGGAGGAGAAACGAGAAAACATATGATGCTCCCAGAAGACAACATGATGAGATATACGAATACATTTAGAGAGAGGATCCCAACAACGATAACCCTTGTGTTCAGTGTCATAACTAAGGAAACAACACATACGAGCCCGAGGTTCAAGTTTGCTATTCATGAGGCTGAAGAAGAACAAAACAGACACAACCAAAAACTCGAAGAGAACTATAATCTGGGGAGGTACGATAAAGACGCTCAAAGGGAGTAACATTACCAAGAACAGAAGAAGGGAGTCTATTGATGACATGAACATCAGTAAGAACAGCTTCATCCCAAGTACGCTCAGGACACGAAGATGAAAGAAGCATTGCACGAACAGAGTCAAGAATGTGACGGTGTTTGCGTTCAGCTCGGCCATTTTGTTGAGACGTACCAGGGCAAGAAAACTCAGACAAGGTACCCTGTTCTGCAAGAAAGTTTAAGAGTTTTGAATCACGGTATTCCATAGCATTATCACGGCGAAAGACCTTAATGACCTTGGAAAACTGAGTTTTAATCATAGTGGCAAAGTTAATATAAATCTGAGGTAACTCATGCCGATTGGCCATCAAATAAACCCAAGTAAAGCGTGAATAATCATCAATGAAGACAACAAAGTATCGAGCTCCTCCCATAGAAGCGGTAGGAGCAGGACCCCAAACATTAGAGTGAATTAGATCAAAAGGAGAGCAAGCAAGAGAGGAATTATTGTGAAAAGATAAAGCAAGTTGTTTGGCAGTTTGACAAGAAATGCAATCAAAAGATTCATTAGGAACCTGACCTAAAACACCTTGAGACACAAGAGGACGCAATTTTCCTAAGGAGCTGTGGGCAAGACGTTGATGCCATAAGTGAAGGGTAGATGGAGAAGAAGCAGCACATAGATTTGGTACAGGAGGAATATGAAGATTCTCGACTTCAAACAACCTTCCAACCTTACGTCCAGTCCCGATGACTTGTCCCATCCGACGATTCTGTACACGACAACCAGAGATAGAAAAAGTGACATCAAAATCCAAATCAACAAGTTGACCAACAGAAACAAGATTAAAGTTTAAGTTGGGAATAAAATAAGTATTAGGAAGATTAAGAGTAGACTGGGAGATAGAACCCTTGTGTGTTGCGTGCAAAAGGGAACCATTAGCAGTGTTGACAGAAGGTGCATTTGTAGTGGAAGACAGAGACGAGAAGAGATTACTCAATGGAGACATGTGATTAAAACATCCCGAGTCAAAATACCATTTAGAATCACCTGAAGGAGTCGAAAGAGCAGCAGGGGTATTACCAGAAATGGAGAGAAGGCGCCGAAGAAGAGATGCAATATCAGATAAAGAGACAGAAGACGGGTTGAGAGGTGCAGAGGTGGTAGATTCAAGAGGAGCATCAACAGCAGAAGCAGGCTTAGAACGTGGTGGGCGAGTAGGACAAGTAGTAATCAAATGTCCAGAGAGCTTGCAATAATGGCAGAAAAGTTGTGAACAATAGTAGCTAATATGACCTTTCTGGTGGCATGTGCGACATTCAACAGAGGGATAGACGGAGAAGAGGTGCCCAAAACTGTTACAATTTTGACCGAATATATCCTTTCTGTGTGTGGTAGCAAAAACAGCTGACTTTTCCATAATAGCAGATACAGAGATCACGGAGAGGAGAGAAAATCTGTAACTTGGGAGCCGAAAACGAAAAAACAGAGAGCAGAATCGGAAAGAGCTCACCAAAAAACTTTAGGGAGGGTCCCACAGCGTGCCACGTCAGCAACAAGTCAGTGCCACGTCAGTGCAAAGGGACACGTGGCGCTGCGTGATTGGAGACAGGGAGGCGCTGACTGGGCGGGCGAACACGCGGGTCGAAGGGCGGTTCGGGTCGGGCACGCGGGCGAGCGGGATCCGTCTGGCTGCTTGGTGACACGTGGTGCGTCTGGAGTCGTTGATCTAGGCGCTGATCCAACAGCGCTGGAGGCGTCTTGAGGGAGGGCTGCTTCAACTGGACAGCCAACTTTGACCGGCGCGTGGCGGCGCGTTCGGCGGCGTATGGTGGTGATTCTGGTGGCGTTGGAAACGTCGCAACGAGAAGAAGGCTACGGTAACGGCGGTGACTAAGGCTGGCAATTCATACCCTACCTGCGGGTACCCAACCCGGTCCAACCCGTTCGGGTAGGGTACGGTCCGGGTATGCCTGCAGGTAGGGTAGGGTACGGGTTTAGGGTGTACCCTACCCTACCCTACCCGCACCTCAAATATAACACATATTTTATAAAAATTAAGTATATAGTAAAGGAAGTAAGAGTTAAACTCACAACCTCTCTTATGTAATGACTTATAATAAGTGAACAACCACTAAACTAGTTGGTTAATTTAGTAATTTAGAGCATTAGTTTGTTATTTTTTATGTTATTAATATGTATAAAATTTGAAATGATTGAATTTTATATTTACTTTAAAAAAATTTGATATTTCTGCGGATAGGGTAAGGTAGGGTAGGGTTTAGAACTTTAGGGTGCGGGTAGGGTTAGGGTTGAGAGATTCTCAACCCGTGGGTAGGGTAGACTTTTAATAGAATTTTCAACCCGCGGGTAGGGTTAGAGTAGGGTCCAAACCCTACCCTACCCTACCCATTGCCAGCCCTAGCGGTGACGAACCAAAGCGTCGGGAAGAAGTCGAAAAGTGAGCACAAAGTACTGCCGGAGGAAACAAAATAAAAGGACTAGAAACTAATTGTTTCTGAAAAAAAATAACCTAATCTCTTGATACCATGTTAGAAACAAGAGACCAAACTAAAGAAAGTGTTTTGTGTATTATTCAGTCTAATCAAAAGTATAATGTACAAGGGGTATATATAAGTGACAGAAGAATCAAAGTAATAAAAGTATATAATCCTACAATTAATATACAGATATGGTATATAAATGTAAACGATACTAACTGATCTAAAATGATTCTCTAACAAATTTAATAACAACTTCAACCAATTCATTATTTCACTCCTTGAGGTTTTCGCCTTTGTAAATAATTCTAGCTTATATTCAATTTTTTTCCCCCGTAGTTGAACTAATATGATTTCATTTAGTTTTCTTTAATTTTTGGGAAAAGGTTCTACTTTAATGATTTTTACTAAAAATTGAGCGCAACAATCTTATTATTTAGAGAGACCTGCTACACATACAAGTTTTTTTGGCTTACAAGTCTTATAAGTTGGCACAAGCCCAACAAAAAACACACATTACACTCCCACATTCAAGAGTAAATAAACGCACGTTATTCAACCACTTCCTGTTTCCAAAGCGCGCTACTCACCATGCATTATAAACTACTCTTCTTCTTCTTCCTCGATGAAAACGAGTTTCTTGCCAAATTTGAAGATAATGGAACTTCATAAATACACCCAAACGATTACAGAAATACACTCAAACGATTACAGAAATACACCTAAAGGATTACAGAAATACACCCAAACGGTTACAGGAATTCACCCAAACGATTACAGAAATACACCCAAAGGATTACAAAAACTACACCCAAAGGATTTAAGAAATACACCCAAAACTCGTTAAAGTATACCTTATGCATAATTCAGAATTCTTTCTCTTTCTCCTCCTCATCTTCTGCTGCTTCTTCTTCTTCAAAAACGATTTCAGAGCTTGATGTAAAAAAAAATAGAAATCGAGAATAACGAAGAAAGAAAACAGAGAGAAAAGCACGTAAATGAAGAATGAGAAAGAGAAGACAAGAAATGAAAGAAGAAGAAGAAGAAGAAGAAGAAGAAAAACGTGCAGCAAGAAGAAGAAGAAGGTGCAGTGAAAACGTGCAGTAACGGTTGAAGAAGGAGAAAGAGAAGGCAAGAAACGAAAGAAAAGAAGAAGAAGAAGAAGAAGAAGAAGAAAAAGAAGAAGAAGAAGAAGAAGAAGAAGAAGAAGAAGAAGAAGAACGTGCAGCAAGAAGAAGAAGAAGGTGCAGTGAAAACGTGCAGTAATGGTTGAAGAAGGAGAAAGAGAAAGCAAGAAACGAAAGAAAAGAAGAAGAAAAAGACAAAGAGGAAGAAGAATGTGCACAAGAAGAAGAAGAAGGTGCACTTGTAAAGACTTGTATAAAAAAACACTTGTATGTGGAGAATTTCTCTTATCTAAAATAATGAAGATTTTTGCCGAGTTAGGGTTGAGGCTCAATTTTTTCGATATGAAAGGTTTGTGCGTGTCTTCCCCAGATATGGAGTCCTGGAGTACTAGACCAATCTGTGGGACAATTTTTTTGTAAGTGTCAGGTCGAAGAACTCGGACCGTGCGAGTTCTTTGAATTTTAAATTTGGCTCAACAAATCACAGGGTCCGATTTGGAGCTGGTGAAATTTTGAATTTTCGGAAGATGGAAATCGGACCCTCCGTGTTAGGGCTGGAAGTGAGTCAAGCCAGCTCATAAGCCAGCTCGAGCTCGACTCGTTAACAGCTCGATAAGCTAAGCTCGTGAGCTGGTGAGCCAAGCTTGAGCTTGAAATTGAGCTCATAAATTAAATGAGTCGAGCTTGAGCTTGGATAAGCTCAGCTCATTAGCTCGTGAGCTAGCTCGATTTTATATATATATATATATATATATATATATATATATATATATATATATATATATATATATATAAAATTTTTAATTATTTTTTATAAGTTACATATTCTTTTTTTATTGTGATTAGAATCAAATTTTTTTTTCCAAAATTAAGAAATTTTTTTCTCCTCTTTACTAATTTTACAATAAGCCAGCTCATGAGCTCGAGCCAGCTCGTGAGCTTTTGGTGAGCCGAGCTTGAGCTTAAGAAATAAGCTCAATTGTTAACGAGTCGAGCCGTGAGCCAAGCTCAATTTTCGTGAGCCGAGCTTGAGCTTGGTCTAGCTCGGCTCACTTTCAGCCCTACTCCGTGTAGTTAGTAGTGTATAATTTTTTTGTGAGATGGGTTATGAAATCGCATGGTGCGATTTGAATAATTTATAATTTTTTTTTGAATGAACTAAACCTAATCGCAGGATCCGTGTTGTTTGTGACTTTATATAAAAGTGTGTGAATGCTGGATCAGAGTAACCCGCATCTTCTTCTCCTTCTTCAACGACTTCTTTCTTCTAGTTTTTTGTTTCTCTATTTCTTCCATGCTTGGCATGATAACTAAAAATCTAGTACTCAAGCTTATGATTTAGTACTCAAATTTTTCTAATATCTAAAATTATAATTTGTAATATTAATTATTTATTTATTATTATTTAAACACATATTTCTAAATTTTAAAAAATACTAATAATCATTCTCATTATATTCCTAAATTCATTTTCTAATAACAATAATAATTAACTTCCTAACCATGATAATTATAATTAACAAAAATTTAAATAATCGAAAAATAAACTTACGTACTTTTAAAAATTAATACTAATCATTCAGTTTTAATTCCTAAATTCAATTACTCACAACAACAATAATATTTAATTGCCTAACAATTATAACTAAAAATTTTAAAAAGATATCAAAAAAATGTTGTATAAAAAAAATAATAATTCGGTTTACACTTTATAATTTATTTTCTAAATATTAATAATTCACTTCCTAATAATAATAATAATTTAGGACGACACTGTTTGGAGAGTGACTTTTGCGTGATGTGTGTCCAGCACTCCACAAAACGGACCGTGTTGCTAGTACTCAAACCATCAGCACGGTCCGATTTTTTGCCTGATACCATATTCATGTGAAGCCCCTCTCCTTTCCATAACCGAGTTCAGCACCAGCTCAGCTTCCATATACAAATTAAAAAGCCTAGGGTTGACTTAGTTATTTGATGAGTTTTTTCTATTATTATTATTATTATTATTATTAAAATTAATTGTTTAAAATAGATAAATAATTGCACCACTTAATTAAAGCTGAAGTTGTACTTGAAGTGCTATATAGCTTCCTTATATCTATATATAATGGGAGAAGCATATATGTCCAAGAATACCATTATATTTTGGGTACAAAGAGGAATATATATGATAATTTATATTAGTGAAACTTTACCTCAGAAATCCACCCAAATTTGGGGTTCCAACCAGTACTTAACTCTATCTATATCCATTTCTCTTTCATTTTCTTCATTTGCAACGACATAATAAGATTCCAACACCAAATAAATCTAATCTCTCAGAAATTATAATAAATAGATTACTTTGTACGCTAACTCATTGTTAAAACAAAATATAAATATATTACTCAACTATATTAGTGCTCTATCCACTTTTAATTATTGATGCCGCCGAATATATATATATATACACGCAGTTATAAATATCTATACATTATTATAAATAATTATTAGTACTATAGATGGTGATTCAATGAGGTCATGAACCATTTCTTATGCTCCAAATTAAATTTCAGGCATTCTATAAGTCACTATCCTTTTTGTTCATAATTGAGAGAATGAATAGAAAGAACAATGAGGATAGAGCCACTAATTAAAAACAATAGCTTTCGTTAAATTATAAAATCATCAATTCAATGTGAAATTTTCAAAAGTATTATCATCATAATTTAATTACGGCTACAATATGGTTTTAGTTGTTATAGATGTATAAATCATTTTAATTTTAGTCGCTCTAGCTAAATTTTTTATTTCGTTTTTGGGTCATTGCATCTTTTTCTTATTAATTATTAGGTTTTAATTCTTATCGTTAGTTATATTTAATGTTCAATAATAATAAAGGTGAGAGAAATTTATAATTTCGTAAAATTTTTAATTAGGTCTCTATATTTTTTTTTTAATTGGATTCTTACAATAAATTTTTTTTTCAATTAAGTCCCTCTTAGTAATAATTGATTTAATTTTATAGGGACTCAACTAAAAAGAAGAATTGGTACAGAGACCTAAATAAAAGGAGAAAAAAAAAAGTGTAGGGACCCAATTAAAAAAATATTTTGTACAAGGACCACTACAAGAAAAAGGCGTATTTGTAACAAAAAAGGGTCCATTGCAGTAAGTCCCGTTACAAAAAGTTTTTGTAACGAAAAATGGAACTGTTACAATTCAATACCATATTTTGTAACAATTTTTTCTGATACAAAAAACCAGAAGCCGTTACAAAACTAGTAACAAATTTTGATCTTGAAGGTATTTTTCGTGACAGTAAATTTTTTTTCTATCAAAAAAATTTGTTACAAAATGTAACATAATTTGGTAACATTTTTTTTCTTCAGTTACGAAAGTGAATAAGTTATTTTGTAACAACTTTATTTTTATTACAAATTACGTGCATAATTTAGTAAATTAGTTTTTAAATTAACTAATATAATAACGCTTTTAATAAGCTAGTTTACATCTATTTAATATGCAAAAACATACATAAGTCAAACAAGATCCTTCTAGCTAAAATTGTCTTGAAACAAAATAACATATTGCGCATTACTTGCGTATCAGCTATATCAAACTTTTCCTACAAATGATTTGTCAAAGTTAGTTAGCAGAAATAACTTCTATAATAAACTGAATAACAGAAAATATAAATATATATTACCAAAACAATGTCGCATATTTTTTGCTTGACATCATCTCCAACTTGGCTCCATTTCTCTACATCCAAAGGAGCATTTTGTCTTGTAACGATACCCACTTCAGATGCAAACAGATCAGCATGGATGCCATTAGGAGCTAATTTCTCCAAAGAGATCGGCAATTCCAATTTCCCATTTGTCTTTGTTTTGATAACCCTATTTGTTGCAATCCCATGCGAAGGTCCCCTTTTACCAATACGCCTATCAACAGGGGCAGTGGGTGGTGCTGAAGTAGTGTCTGTCGGGGCTGGGACAAATGCTGCTGGGGCTGGGGCAGGGGCTGCATGGCTGCCAGGGCTGGGGCAGGGTCTGCCGGGGCTGCAGGGGCACGCGCTGCAGGGGCCGTGGCAGGTGCTCGTGGTGTATAACCAGATGCAGCAGCCCTTGTCAATCTCCGTGTAGCCATTATGTTACTCAATCTACAATAAAATTAACAGAGATAAAATTAGAAAAATGAAATAAAAAAATAGCAACATCGTTTAATATACAATTACACAAAGGAAAGCACATCAATAAAAGTTGGTACTTGATTCAAAATATATTATAGTTTTCAAAAAAGTTAAACAAGTGGAATAAAGATTGAAGAACTTAGCAAATACAAATATGATGTAATTCATAAAGTTTAACTACTTTAAAGGCAATCACCATTCCTATACAAAAAGTGGATAAAGTATATTCACAATCCTATACAAAAAATGGATAATTTAGCAATTGCAAATATTTTGTATTCCCCAAAATAAAAATACTAAGAAGTCAATCACTATCATTTGAATCTTCTTCTTCTTCTTCTTCTTCTTCTAAAGATGTTATACAACATCTCATAAGTAGCAGAATCATTCTCCCTTTCACAATCAATTTCATTTAGATCAGACACATCTATAGTGGATGTATCTTGAAGTATCTCACCATGATGCACCCATGTTTTATAAGAGGTCACTATCCCCCATTGGCGTACATGATGATGAACTTCATTTCTAAATTTGAACATAAAATTGTTGCATTTGGGACAAGGACAACGTATTTGATTTTTCACACCGGGTTGAGAGAAGGCAATATCCAAAAATAATTCATCGAGGCACTTCCTAAACTCAGGAGTACGCCTATCAAAATTAACCCAATATTTCTGGTAATTGACCATTGGACTAATTTCTGCAGCAGACGAGAATGGATAGAAGGATATAAAGAGTGAAAACAAAAAGCGGGGCATGACATAACATAGCATCACAGCGGCTATCACTTTCAAAATCACCAAAAAAAGTGCAAACAATAGAATCAAAATAATAAAACCCAGAAACAAAAAATAGAACAAACATATCAACTCTCCAAATAACCTAAAAATCAAATAATCAACCATGTTACACACCAATACTTTCAACCACAACAAAATCAGCATAATCAACTAACAATATTTTCAACCACAATAACAGCAGAATCAATGTTCAATATTTCAGCTAAGATTATCAACTAACAGCATATTTAACAATACTCAAATAAACTGAAGTTACCTTTAGCAGAAACGTAATAGGACCAGACCCGACCAGCAGGAGAAGAAGGACAACCGAATCAGACCAGCAGAGGCAAAGGACAACGCCGGATGAGCAGAGCAGCATAAACTATCCTAGATTAATGAAATGTAAAATACACAAAATTATTAACAGAATTTAAACAATATCTCTATGTTACTAAGGATCAAATAGTTACCTACTTTACTCAATTCACAAACACAAAAGTATAAAAAAAATATTGGAACAGAATAAAAAGAAAGCATAAGCTAATAACACTAATATAGTCAAACAGATATAAAAACTAATATTTTCAGTCACAACATCAGCAGAATCAAGGTTCAATACTACTTTTAACTGGACTTATCTTCAGCAGAGGAGACGAGCAGAGCAGACCGCCAGCAGACCAACGAAACACGGCTGAATTAGAAGAAATTGAAGACTGCAACACAACACCAGAAGAAGACCCTTTTTTAAAAATTCATCATTTCACTATCAAGCTAGAAGACAAACTTTTTAGTGCTAATAGAGGTCTCTTCTGTTTTATTATGTAACTCAGGTTTTCCAACTTTAGTATACAACCCTCAAGAAAGAAAAAAGAACAAACAGAACAACATATTAAATCATTTATTTTTACATAATTAGCATCAATTTTTCTCTTCTAAACCTACAATAAAACAGCAAGAATTACGTCCACAAAATTAATTTACAACAACTACATATTAGAAAAAATCATCACCTCTAGACTGAAGAATGGCAGAAGCAGATCCAAGTTCAGTTCTCAGCGACGGGTTGGGGCCGTTCCACCGTCGAAGACGCAGGCCACCGGCGAAGAGATGTGACCGCACGATCAGAGCTTCGGCACGAGCAAAGCTTCGGCAGGAACAGCGCACATCCAGCAGAGGACTCACCCACCAAGACGACCACAGATACGGTGGTAGCAGAAACAGAAGAGGCTAGACGTAGAGGCAGAGAAGGCGGAAGGCAGCGGAGCCAAGACGGCCACGCCGACAGAGACGGAGGTGAGGAGTGGCACCCACGAACCAGATTCGACCAGCGACTTGAGGACCACGACGCAGCCGGAGACGTCTCCGAGGGCTACGCTGGTAACTCTTTCTCCCGCAAGCAGCTCCTTTTTCCCTCGCATATAGGGTTTGTTGACGGCGCCATGGGTTGAGAGTTACTGAGTGTGAGGCTTCGAGTGAGGTGGGGGAATGGGGGAACCTTAGGGTTTTTTTTACCATTTTACCTTCACTAGCTATTAGCCGTTAAATGAAAAAGGACTAGGTGCCAATATGCTGAAAAGACACAACTCAATTGAAATCCATGCATGATGAATTTAAGAAAAGATTATATTCCATAGAGATAAGGAAATGAAATTGAAGGAGTCTAAGGGAGAGATAGATCAAGTAGTTAATTAAGGAACCACACCAAAGATCCAATTGCTACCATCACTATATATAAGATTTTAATGATCTGTTAGTTTGGTATGAGGATATTATATATAAAGTGGGTTTTTTTTTTTTTTTGTGGTTGATGAAAATAATATTATATATATATGTATCCAGATTCACATGAATCCTATTTTTACATGACACTATTATTCAATTCATTGAAAAGATTTTATAACTAAGAATATATAAACACATGGAGTTCATATGTATTAGTATCATTAGATTGTTATTATTTTTTATATTTTATTTACAAAATTATAAATAAAAATTAAAATAAAACAAATGTTTTAAAAAACTAATAAATATGCCTTTATAATAATTAGTTTGTTGATGTCACTAATATATAGTAGTTACTTTGATGAGACATGAAGCATTTTTGGGTTTGAGCAAGATTGAGATTGAAGCAAGTACCTGCTAGCCAAAAAAAAGGAGCATCTAACATGACATTATATAATAAGGTTAAAGTGGTGGTCACTCTTAGGAATAATTGAAACATCATTTTCAAGTTCATCCTAACTTTGGATTCAATATGGAATTTGATATTGCTGCAGGAATCATATAATTAAACCAATTCTGATGAAATATTTATTAGCCGTATTTGATTGATATATGAGAGTTCAAGAGAAAATCTTCTAAGAGTAAAAATAACAAAACCACGTCAAATAATCAATAATTATCATTAAATGATGTGTAACAAAAAGGTTCATTATTTTGCCCACTATAGATAATCAAATTATTTAGAGATTTTTTCCAAGAATTAAGATTATTCATGAGGAATAACTCATTTATAAATAATTTAGGTTATGTTTAGAAAAGAGAGATTATAATTGAAAGATAAAGATTGAAAAATAGAAATGGAGAGATAAAAATTAAATAAGTCTAAATATTATATTTATTATAAAATATATTAAACTAATTAAATTGTTATCTAACAAATTATTTCATTACAACTTTACATGAAGTTAACTGCACTTGAATTTTCAAATTTTTTAATTGTATATTTTTTAAAGAATACTACTACATATACAAGTCTTTTTTGCTTACAAGTCATACAAGTCACTTACATAACGCACGCGTAAAATCACGTTGTTTCTCTTTGTATCCCGCGTTCCTCCTCCTCCTCCTCTTCCTCCTTCTTCTCCTTCTTCTTTGCGTTTCTCCTCCTTTTTTTTCGTGTGTTTCATCTTCATCGTCGTTTTTTATTACTGTTGTTGCTGCATTTTTTTCCCTCCTCCTCTTTCTATTGATTTTGCAACATTATGTATTTTTTTTCTTCGTTGTTTGATTTTTTTTTCTCCTAATAAGAATTATGAGAATATGAAATAAGAAGATGAAGAAGAAGAAGCAGCAGAAGATGAGCAAGAGGAAAAGTTTTGAATTATGCAAAACTTATCAGCTCACATATACCGAAAATTCTTAAACAATACACTTGAATATCTTTGTGTTACACCCAAATTTACTGCAAATACAGAAAAATATTTCCTCTAATGCTGCATTTTTTTCTTCTTCTTTTTTTTTTTTATTTCTTTCTTTCTTTTAGTTGAATGAATGTAAGTTCATCCTCTAATTTTGTAGCATTATGTGTTTATTCTTTTTCTTTGTTTGTTTTTTTTTATTCTTGTTAAAAGAGTAAAATAAAAAAAATTTGATAAGGTAAAATATAAAGGAAAAGATTACTACGAAAAAAAAAAGAGAAGAAGATGGTGACGATGATGAAAAAAAGAAGAAATAGCAGAAGATGAGGAGGAAAAAGAGGAAGGGTTTTGAACTATGCAGAACTTATCAGCACACATACACCGAAAATTCTTAAACAATACACTCTAATATCTTCGTGTTACACCCCAATATCTCTCTGTTACACCCAAATTTACTATAAATATAGAAAAATATTTTCTCTAATGTTACATTTTTTTCTTTTTTTTAGTTGAATGAATGTAAGTATGAATAAAAAAAAGATGACGATGATGATGAAAAAGAAGAAAAAGCAGCAGAAGATGAGGAGGAGGAAGAAGAAGAGTTTTGAATAATACATAACTTATCAGTTATCAGCACATATATACCGAAAATTCTTAAATAATACACTCAAATATTTTCATCTTATACCCAAATATCTTCATGTTACACCCAAATTTGCTACAAATACAGAAAAATATTTTCTTTAATACATAACTTTTACATTACATTCAATTCAAATAATCAACAATGAAACATTATTCACCTACAGAATCATAAACTACTAACGAAAAAATCAACTAGAATCGAACCACATCTCAGCCACTTGATTAGATTAAAAACAATAATTAATTTTGTTCTGCTTCAATTGACAATCTGAACTTGAATTATTCATTATTTTCAACAACGAGATAATTAATGAAGAAGGAGAAGGAGAAGAAGAAAGGAGAAGAAGAAATTCCAATTAAAAAAGAAGGAGAAAGGAGATATATGGAGAAGAAAGTGGTGTTGGTGACAACGATAATGAAAGAAAAAAATAACGAAGAAGAAGAATGTGCAGTAACAGCACGAAGAAGAACGTGCATACATGAATATAAATAATTTGTATCAAAAAATGACTTGTATGTAGAGAATAATTATTTTTTAAAAGAATATTATTAAAATTTTAGTCTCCGATTTTAGAAATTTTAATTCCATATATCTTATTTTTTTAAATACTGAAAGCACTAAAATTATATATTTTCAAATTAAAATTTTAGTTTAAATACAATACTCGGTCACAGTTTAATTTCAATCTCTTAAAATAAATATTATCTTAAAATTTTTATTCTTGAGCGATTTAAAACTTGTAAATTGTAATATACCCCCTTTATTTACGCTGAAGACGATCATCATCATAACTCCTCAACTGAATTACTATAAAACTTTACCCAAAATTAAAAAAACAGACACAAACACATGTATCATTTATGAACGATGTTGTGAGTCATTATTATACTACTACTTATGTGAACCCTAATTTGGCAATGGATAACTATAGTTTGAACTTTGAAGATCAAATGCAGCACCCAAATGATGAGAAAACAAGTGGAAAACGAAAACCCCGCAAATAGCTTTGTTTCCACTTTGCCCACATTGTTTATTCTATTTTATCCTTATTCGATGGTTGTGGTTACTTTCATTATACAAAATATCAATTCGTGCTTTCATTGTGCGCATTCACTATGCCATTGGATAGGGACCTAAACAACCCAGGTGGCTCTCCTGAAATCAAATTATTTTTCTTTATTTTACTAAAATTCAAAAAAATATTACATCATCCCACAAAAAACATTCCTTTATATGTGCATGATTATTGTTGTTATTAATAGTGGACAAGATTGGAAAATATTTCCATGACCTCACACTTGAATTGTAAATTATTTTCTAAGAAAGAATGGTTACAATGAATTGATTTTATAATTTTTTTTGGAAACTCCATTTTAAAATTTAAAATGTATAAATTTTACGTGTCTAACTCCCAATGATATCACAATGAATCAATAATGCCTCCACCCAATGAATTTGGTATCGTACTGTTGTTGCTTTTCAAAAAGTTGGTTTTTCTTTTCTTTGTGAAGATTATATATATTAATTAAAAGTACTCCTAACCTTTAATATCCAAAATCACAAATAATATAGGTATATATATCAACTTTTAAATTTATCAAACAGTTACTAGTATTTTTTAAAAGAAAAAACAATGTTCTGTGTTGGTGGAGGCGGCGGTTCGCCAAAAATTAGTGAAGGCAATGCTAACTGGTACTCAAATCTCTTTTGTAACAATTAAAAACTAAATATTGATATTCTAGTAAAAAATATAATTAAAAAATTGAGTTTTATAATTAACCTTTGCATGTTAATTACTATTTTGGTAAAAATTGTATGTGGATAAATATATTTATTCTTTAATTTATTTTCAATATATATTTTGTATTAGTTTAATTTTGATGAAAGTGTAAACAATCGTGCAATTACATTCATTATTTTAAATGATCATTTACGCGATCAATAAAATAGTCGTTATATTTTATAACATGATATTATGTAATTAAATGCACATGTAAAATTGTTTTATCTTTATTTTCTATTTGCAATTTTAATTTTAATGTGTTGGGAAGAAAACAGGACCTTGCCTGAAGAATCATCAGTCTTAAGTTATTGACTTAAATAAGTCAATTCATGTAGTAAGTGTACTATGGCAATTTTCCGTACTTAATTAAGGATTCATATTAAATTACTCTTTTATTTTAATCTATGACAATTATAAAGAAGTTTTACAACCCATCAATTCATTCTAAAATATATAAATTTAGTTATAATTTTAGTCTTTATTATTATCTTATCTTTATTTATTTTTATTTTTTAGAAGCCAATACTATATATATATATTCCGTTTTTTAATTCATAAAGAAAACCTAGCTCTTCTAACTTATATGTTATTAATTCACAATTAATATTAAACTATTCTTCTACCCTAACTCATGACAACAATAAAAAAAAATCTTGCAGCTCACAAATTCATAAAAAATAATAGTAATGTTATAATACTAACTTGCTGGTTCTTTATCAATATGCTGCAATCCATTGATAGTTAGCCATTAACGAAGTATTTTTTTATTTTTTTGGACTCTTCGTCGTCTTTCTTATTATTGCTACAGCGTATACGAAAACAAGCACACCTAGCATGGCAATTAATTTTTGCAACCTTGTAGGAACAACTTCTGGCAATACAGTCTGTATAAACAACAGAACTTGGTTCTCCCGATTGGATAATTCCAATTTGCACATTTTGAAGAATGGCAATAACAATTTTAAAGAGGATGACGAATCGTCTCAACAAAGACAAAAAAAACACTTCATCTTCTACATTAATTATTATTTTTATTAATTAATATTTTTAATTATAATTTTTATCATAAGTGGAATCCATATCATCGTCACCATTCTAAAAGGAAGTCATGAGAATATATTGATGATGTTGGAGTTTCTTCCTCCAATAATATATTATAATGATGAATTATGTTCTATTAGAATTAAAGACATTATTCACATCACAGAACATTTATCAGATCTCATTGCTACTAATTTACAACTAAAATGAAATATCATAAAAAAAAATACAAACATCTTTTATATAATACACGT
>NC_029790.2:132248658-132248905 GCF_000816755.2 Arachis ipaensis | reverse complement strand
TTTTTTTATCATATATTATTTTATCATCATAATAAATAAATAATAACAAAATTCTAGACCAATTTAAATATACATATGCGGCTCAAGGTTGGCGGGGAGTACTTGAGAGTACGACAAATTTTATAAAAATAACAAAATTTGCTGAGAATGCGACAAACTTAATCTAAATGTCAACAAAAAATTGAATCTCAGAAATTAAAATTTCAATATTTTTTATATTTTATAATAAAAAAAATCTCATTAAAAT
>NC_029790.2:132245952-132247889 GCF_000816755.2 Arachis ipaensis | reverse complement strand
TAAAAGTAAGGGTCAGTAGAATGAAAAAGATGAAGAAGAATAGTAGAAGGATTTGTGCCTTCTAAGCATAGGAAAAAAAATGAGAAAAGGATAAATAGGTCCTTGACCTTTTGTCTCGCTGACATTTTTGTCTCTGACCATTGAAAAATACTTTTAAGTTCCTGACCTTCACAAAACTTGGACAGATCAATTCCTGACAGAGACATTTGGACGGATCAGTCCCTGACGGAGACATTTAGACGGATAGACTGATCCGTCCAAATTTTGTGAAGGTCAGGGACTTAAAAGTATTTTTCAATGGTTAGGGACAAAAATGTCCACGGGACAAAAGGTTAGAGACCTATCTGTCCTTTTCTCAAAAAAAATTAAACGATAGAAAAATCCGATCCTCTTTTTTTTTTTGTGTCATCTTCTTCCTCTTTACCCTTACTTTTGATTCTTTTTCTTTCATTTTTTTTTTCTTTTGTCTTTTGATTCGTCAAACCATTAAGATTAAGTTTAAATAGGTTAGGACATGAAATTATTTTCATGGTGCGATAAGCGTAAACAACAATCGAATTAAAAAGTTGTGAATTGCCAATAGTTACTAATGACGTCGTTTTCTTTCTTTTTCTTGTTTTTCCTAACATTTTATAATCTCCTTTTTTATTTCTTTTTTAAACTCATCCAATAGAGTTTGATGAGAGGATATTTCTCAAGATTCATTGATTTCTCAAAATATCTTCGAGTGGTGATTTTGAGCATTGCCAATCTCCTCCATCAACTCACTAATCTTCAATAGCAAATTTCGAAGAGCAATGTGATTCAAGATCAATACCTTAGAAAAAATCTAAGTAGTAGAAGTCGTGGAGTTACAATAGCATGCTCTCATTGTAACAAGCAAGGTCACACATAAGATGTGTGCTACCAAAAGCATGGTATTCTCCCATTTCTATCCACGGCAGCAACGACAGCAACATAACACCACAATCAATCACGTGATTATTTGGGAGTATGATGATATATTCAGTGACAAAACAATCACTATAAAATAACATTGGAATATCAAGACCTGAGTTCAAAAATTTGCTTTGTTAGAGTTGATCAAAGATAAAATTGTGCAACAATTTTATAATACAAACCAAATTTTGACTAATTCCATTTAAATTTTTACTTTAAATAAAATTATTGTATTGCATTTTAATACGAGAATTATGAGTATTATTATTCCAAAATCTACATAAAAAATATTTTTTATGACTAATTTTATGTACTTCTATTATAATTAATTATCATCAATATTAAACTAATAAAAAAATAATTTAGATAACAAATATTATAACTATTAACTTTTTATAAAAATAAGTGTTCGCAAATTTACTCTAAATTTTCCGTGTTGCAGGCACTGGAATAATTTACCTTGTTGCAACTTGCAAGTACAACAACAAAAGAGGGCCAAGTACGTGACCCCGGTTCCAAGTTAAAAGCAAAGAGATTAAGAGAAAATTAAACCACTTCTTTCTCTCCCTTCAATTCTTTTCTTTTTTTTTTTTATTTTCTCTGCTCCTATCTTACTTGAACCATTATAAATACCCACCTCCACCATTCCCTCGTTTTCCAAGCTAACACACAAAATAATCCCACATCAAACACAAACCCAATTTTCCAAACACAAAAGGAGAAAAAAAATGAGACCTATTTCCAAAACAAGCACCACCAGCACTACTACTACTACTACTAAATTAGCACCTATGGCAACACCAACAAAAATTGGTAACACTAATAATTACTCATCACCATGGCACACACCAATTCCTTACCTCTTTGGAGGCCTTGCTGCCGTGTTTGGCCTCATGTTCTTTGCTCTATTGGTGCTTGCTTGCTCTTATTATTGCAAACTCTTTGCTCAACAACAACAAAATGGTGATAACAATAACAACAATGTTGGAGAGTTGGAG
>NC_029790.2:132244585-132245804 GCF_000816755.2 Arachis ipaensis | reverse complement strand
GAAACCTTTAAGGCCTATGAGGAGAAGGTGTTGGTGATCATGGCTGGCAATGAAAAACCAACCTTCTTGGCCACCCCAGTTTTTCCAAACTATGGAAAACAACTTATTTGTCAGGATTGTGGCTCAAAGATTGAAGCTTTTGATGAGGTTTCTGATAATGTGTCTGAAAAAGACCACATCATCAACAAGGACAACCGTGTCGACAACGTTGTTGTCCATGTTCCTGCAGCTGCTACTACTACTCTGCCACAAGAGAATCAAGAACATGAACAAGAAGAAAATCAGTGAGAAATTGAAATTAATATATAATTTGCTACTTTCTTTTTCCTTTTTATTTGATAGTAGAATTAAGAAAGAGGTGGTAGTGATGATGGGGAATAAGATTCTTCTCTGTTTCTCATCATATATTCACTCTTTCTTCTTGGTGGACCATTTTCTTTTTCAATTTTAATTTTCTGGGTTTTGGGGTTTTAGGCCTTATTATTATGGCACTTCTAAGTATTCCGGAACCAGAAGTGTAAATTTAAGGTGAGCGAAATTGAGAATTGAGGGAGTATAGTTAAAGTTTCATTTTGATCTAAGTGCCCAATTTTCTCATATCTTTTGTGTTAATCAATTGTAGTTTGTAGATTTTAGTTACTGTAACTTGGCCATTGCCACATTATTGAGTTTGAGAATCAAGAAATTATTCCCCACTAGTATTGGACTTGGTATTAAATACATGTATAATGAGTAGGAAGGAGTATTTGGTACAACTATAAAAATGATTCTATGAACAATTTTGTAAATAACGCCATTCATGAAATCTTACTTCCAACTTTTGTTCTGTGCCCGACACGATGCTGGGTTGGGAATAAGGTTCATTCGAGGGGAGTTTGTGATTTTAAAACGGTGAAAACTCACGTATGAAATTTATAGTTGAAAATTGCTGAATGAATAGTTGATGTTTTAGTTTTCACCACTTTTAAAATACTAATAAGTCCAGAGCCGGAGATAGTCCAAGAAGCCAACAGTTTAGTGCGTGAAGTCAATAGTTATATTATATCTGATGAATGCTAATAATTTCTATTTATTCTTACTTTACTCTTTCTTAAACTATTTGTCTTTCAATCACATTTGGTGATAATTGAGAATATCCAACTTCTTTTATACTTCCTTATGGAAACATTATTATTTTATAATAATAAAATAATATCTATCTTTGAAAAAAAATACATAA
>NC_029790.2:132243472-132244395 GCF_000816755.2 Arachis ipaensis | reverse complement strand
AATATTTTTTACATTAATAATGACCTAATTGCAAAATTAAAAGCAATGTAAAAATCTAATTATAAATTTAGTAAAACTATAGAGACCGATATAGTAATTAAATCTATGTAAAATTGATGAGTGAAAAGAATGATAATGGCCACATTTTTGTGCAAGTATTTGGATCATTTTTTTTATATATCTATTTAAAAAATAATCAATAAAAAAATTAAATTAAAAAAATAAAATATACTCAATTACAAATTTTAATTATAAAAAATTAATTAAGAGATATAACTAATATATAATAGAAACCAAATTATCAATATAAATATTTGAATAGAAAAAAAAATAAACTTAAAATTTCATAATACGCTGCACAGCTTTTTTGTTTATGTCCTTTTTTTTCCTTCGATGTATTTATAATTTTATAGTTTTTTTGTCCCTTATAATTTAACTTTTTTCCCATTTTTTGTCTACATTGTGAAGGCCCAAAAAACTTTTTTTAGAAATGTGTGGAAATTATGGCCCGCTTGCTTTAATATAATTCACAAAAGCATATTCTTAAAATAATTCTCATTATAATCAACTATTTCAAATGTCAACTTTTTATTTGTGAGTCAATTTTTTGTCATCTTTAATTACTACTGTTTTAAAACTTTTCTAAAATTATTTTATCGAATAGTATTATTTTGAGATATTTGATAACTCTTAGAGTAGCTTGATGGTGGAGCAATCTAAACCGGTAATAATATTAATTTGAGTATATATATACACAAATTTTGTGTTGGATGATTTTGTCTCTAAATAAATTTGATTAAGTTAAAATTATTGAATTTTATAAAATAAAATATATAAATTTTTTGTTATATTTTTAAAAATTTATTTATTCAAATAAAATAATAAATTTACCTAATATATGTATCTATATATCTTATTTTTAT
>NC_029790.2:132237387-132243448 GCF_000816755.2 Arachis ipaensis | reverse complement strand
ATAATTTTTTTAAAAATAAAAACGTTTAACCTAAAATTTTTAGGGACGTATTTAAATATATAGTCCGTTAAATTTTCCAAAGCAAACTAAAGGATATGTGCAATGTTGTGTTGGCCAATTAGAGTAATAATAATAATAAAGTGGAAACTCAGGTGCAGTTGATAGATGAAAATTTAGTCAAATCAGTTAAATCATCTAACAACCTTCAGTTATCAACTTTACGTAAAGTCGAGTGCACTTGAGTTTTCACCTAATAATAATCTTCCAACCAATTATCTCAACAGGGAAAATGGAGATTGAAACTTGAAAGAGATAAGTAAAGAGAATTGGCCGACACTTATTCTCTCTCCTAAGTCAGTTAAAAGCTTAACTGCCTTTTCTTTTGTTTGTTTTCCTCTGTACTCTCTAAGGCTAAATATGGTCCCATCTTCCTTCCTAGGTCTATCTCCACAATTATAAATTTAATGATAATTATTTTTTATTTTATCATTTTAACAATTTCTTTATGTTAAAGAATCTAAATTTAAAAGTTTTATATTAGTACATAACATTGGATATATAGATCAAAGATTGTTATTTGTATTGTGCCACTTTTATGCTTAAATTTTTTTAATCACTTTCATTTAAATTCGTTTCAGGTTTTCTTCTATTTTTAACAATCAAGTTATTTTAAATCTGATTTGTTTTTTTATCAGGTAATCTTGTTCTTGTAGTTTCTTTCAACATGTTTAAGTGTATCCAAAAAGTACAAGAGTAAAAGATCAGAAGCTAAAAGAACTGGAATAATCAGGGTAGTAGATTGTAGCCCAAGTTATTAGCCAATTCGATTGTTTGTTATTTCTGTTAATCTAGTTATAATAAAATTCTAATCTTTTCTTGTCACAAACTTGCTTAGTATTGTATATAAATAAACAGATTTATATAAAAGAATGTTGATTTAGTTGCATTATTAATTATTTTTGAGTAAATGTTGTTTTTGGTCCCTAACCATTAATTAGATGGACATTGCACTCCCTAACAATTATAAAAACGCAAACTATAAAAAATGGTAAATACCGATGGATTTATCGGCAAATTTACTAAAAAAATCCGCCAGTAATATGTTTACCATCGGAATAAATTCGACGGTATAAACCTCGCTGGTAATTATTTACCGGCGAATTTTTTCATCTGCCGCTAATTACCGTCGAAAAATTTTCATTGGTAATTTTTACAGCCAGATTTTTCTCCCGCTAAATCCTACGGTAATATATTATTAATTAATAATTACCGGTGGATTTATCCGACAATAAATCTGATGGTAAACTTAAATTTTAAATCTTTTAAACAAATTGTAAATATCATGTATTAAAATATGCTCATCAGCTAAGAGCAAGGTAGTGAACTCGCAGTTTTTATTTCGACTCAAAAAGCTAGTTCAAAATCGTAAAGTCATTGAATCATAAGACGGAATATAAACGCGACTCGTAAAACATACACAATAAAAAATATAAGAAATCTGATAACAAAAAATTAATTTCACAAATAATGAAATAAATTCCAAATAAACCAAATTACCATGGCTAATATAAACTATAACAAGTCAAAAGTCACAACTCATAACATAAATTCACTGTTCAACTCACAAATCAAAATACAAATTCACAGCTCACAAATTTATACGGCATTAAAATAAATTCAAGTAGTAAATAAAATAACTAAACTACTGCAATAAACAACCAATTAACTAAAATCTAAACAAGTCATTTAATAATCATCATATTATTCACAAATTTCACAAATTTCACAAATTTTCACATTACTATCTTCATTATTATGAGGGAGAGGAGGAGGTTCTTGGAGAAAGTTCACTTGATGTCATTTCTATTAAAAAAAAGTATAACAACAAAAATTTCAACAATTACATTCAATACAATAGCAAAATTTAAATATTGTAGTTCAGGAAAAAAATATGAGCTTAAGGCCACAACAATTTGATTCGGAAAAATTCAACAACAAAAATTCAATCATTCAAATCATATATACAAATTTGGTTGTTGTGGATTACCTAATTAAACAAATCTCTATATATACAAGTTTTTTGGCCATTGTTTTTGTTTGGTGAGAGTCACAAAAATGTATAACAGTTATCACTAAGCTTATATATATATTTATTTAACAGTGAATCAGACACATTTAAAGATCAAAGATTTAAGCCTAACTTTGACAAAACAATTAAAAAAAAGTGAATTCTACCCAACCCCCTCTAAAATAACATGTAAGTTATCCTTCATGATGTGTCGCATTTTAATTGGTCATTATTTAACTATAGTTGGGTTATTTTGTAATTTATTATTTGAGATGGGTAATTGTATAATTTCTTAAAATATTAAAATTCTACCCCATTAATTGAAGCACGTTCTCACGCAATCTCATTCTACAGTGCATCATTCCTTAACGAGTCGTTAAATTTCCATGGTTTGTAACTTCTTTGTTCTTCCCAGTATAGTCAGCACCGACTTCCAGTATAGTCAGCACCGACTTCATTGCTATCTCATGTCCTCTCACTCAATCTCTTTTTTTTTTTTTACCATGGATCATTCCTTACCAATATAATTAATGGTTAGTTTGGTTATTAAATTTTTTTCATTAAAAATAATATATGGAATATATATTCATATGTAAAATATAATATAATATAATAAAATAAATCTATTAAGAGTACTTAAAAGTATAATTAAAATCAGGAATATACAAATATAATAATAAAATTTGTACTCTAAACAAGTAAACATATCTTTTATCATACATAAATTATTTAAAAAAATATAAATTGTTAAAATTAATAACACAAATTTAAAATGATAAAATTCAACTTTCTTACAAGTAATTTTTATAGTATTTTTATTCTTTTAATTTTTAATTTATTAATATTTTATTATTTAATTAATGATTAAACAAATTATTTTCATGAAAAATATTTTTTGTATAATCTTAAAGAAGAGACCAATATACCAATTTAAAAATTAATGTAAAAATGATATTTTAAATAAAAAATAGTTAATATTAAAATTTTTAAATACAAAAACAAATTATATAGATATTCAGGATATAAATATGAAATACATGTTTAAAATAAATAAAGGAGACAAAAATAATTATTTATTTTTCATGAGTACTCCCATTTTATCTGTTTTATTTATTTTAAGCATATATTTTATATTTATCTTTTAAATATTTATACAAATTATTTTTGTATTTAAAAATTTTAATATTAAATATTTTTTATTTAAAATTTTATTTTTACTTTATTTTTTAAACTACTATATTGGTCTCTTCTATAAGATAATACAAAAAATAATTTTTTATAAAAATAATTTGTTTAATCATTAATTAAATAATAAAGTACTAATAAATTGTAAATTAAAAGAATAAAAATATTATAACAAATACAGTAAAAAATTGGATTTTATTATTTTAAATTTGTATTATTAATCATAGGGCACCTAATTGAATAATCATATTTATATTAGTCTTTATTTCTCATGTCCCTAAGTTATTGTATAAAAGAATGAAAATTCACATCTAATTTATGCTTTCATATAGCGGAACAAAATTTAATCAGTCTAAAACAAAATATACAAGAGTAAAATTCAATTAAATTAATTCAATTCAATTTGACAAAAAAAATTCAATCATTATATTAAATTTTAATAATCCAGCACTCAGCAGAATCATCATTTTTACATTTATAAATCAAAAAACAAAATAAAGAAAAAAGTAACATAGCACAAGTGTAAAACAGATTCATTGAACAATATTAAAAAATTTAATAGAGAAAAAAAAAAAAGAAGAAAGGGACTGAAGTCACAATTAGAGAAAAAAAGATGAGGTCTTACTTAAACTGGAGACAAAAATGAAGTCTCACAGAGTCACACACAGTCTCACCCAGTCACGTCCAGCCACCACAGTTTAGTTCGACAACATTCACAAAAAGCAATCCTCATAGGTGATAACAACACTCCAAACAAAAATCAAGAACAAACTAAAAATCATAACAAAAATAAGAACAGAAAAAATTAAAAATAAATCAAAACAAAAATCATAAAGAAAATAATGAATTCAAAAATCACAAAATTTTAAAATTAAAATAAAATAATGAACTCAGAATAAACAAAAAAAACAACAAATTAAAACAAATCCTAAAATCTAATAAAAATAGAACAAAATCAAAATAAATCAGAAATATAGGCATATACCATAAATTAGGATTTAGGGTTAGAGTTTAAAAAAAGGTTAGGGTTTTTTAATTAAAATGAAGTAAAGAAGGGGATGGAATAGCAAGAGGGATGAGGACAACCTACCTGAAAGAAGAAGGAGAGACATAGATCGGCAATTAAAGGAGAAACGACGGCGGCAGTAGTGGCAGAAGGACGAAAACGGCGACGACATAGCAACCAACGTGTCGCAAGGAGCACTTAACAAAGTTCACGCAGTCTTTGGACGCAGTTGGTGGTGGCCGACGCTGGCGAAGGAGCTGGCAGAGGTGGTTTCGAGGGGAGAGAGAGAGAGAGAGGGGGGAAAAGGTTAGAGAGAGTACGTAGTTCGAAAATGAGGGGAGAGAGTTCGCGGTTCGAACTTAGGACAAGAATACCATCGGATTTATCGGCGAAAAAATCCGACGGCGACCAAAACGCAGTGTTGCACTAATCAAGGATTACTGGCAGATAAATCCGACAGTAATCTTGGCGCCAATTTTTTTGTTTTTCCTCCAATTATTACTAGCAAATTTACCGTCGGAAAATCAAATCCGGCAGAAACTTTTTAATCTTATGAATTTATTTCCAATTCTGTCGGTATACCCGCCGCTAATCTCCGACGCTAAATTCAAAAGTATTCAGCGTTTTTCTTGTAGTGACATATCGGTCCCCACCCACCTTCGTATTTGTTCAATACAGTCCCTGCAAACCGGTTGACAACAAGTCATGCACTAACGTGTCAGGTAACCTGTCCACGTGGCGCCTTCCTTTTCTCTTGGTCAAGAAGAAGAAGAAGAAGCCCTCTCCCAACTCTTCTGTTGCACCCTTTGACGTCGCCATTCTCTAGCGCAGCAAGTCCACCACCACATAGAGAATATCACGCTCTCTTCTCGATCCCGACGGGTTACTCATCCATGATTTCACTCTCAGGAAGAGGAATCACGACTCTAGTCCTTTCTCTATCATTCTTCTAAGTCCTCCTTGTCTTCCAAGAGCTTCAAGGACACCACCGCCACCCCAACCATCTCAGAAAAACTTCCAAACCAAAGAAAAATAGCAAGTGCTTATTCTATTCTTCTCTCAGGGCCAAAGGAAAAATTCGCATGCTTTCTCTCGTCAGCAGTTGCGTGGGTTGGTTTTGCTGTAATTACAAGTTCGGCAAAGCAAGGATTTTCGGTGGCGATTGGAGTGTGAATTCGGAGGCGGCAATGGAACCGAGTTTGTGGCAGAACGAGAAAGGTGAATTTTGTTGGGAGGATTGAGAAATTGGAGGAGGAATTGAGGAATTGATGAATTTTGCTACTGTGTGGAGGGATGCAAAGGAGTCCATGATCTTGACAGCGAGGGGTTTCTCGACGAGGGAGGCGGAGAAGACAGGGCTGAAGCCTCCATGGCCGAGGGTAGTGGAGAAGTAGTTGGTGGCGCCGCAGAAGATGGAGTTTTTTTGTTCTTCTTCTTTGTTGGGTTTCGAAGGCAGGAAAAGAAGATGAGGAAGACAAAAAAGGCGAAGGATAAAACATGATTTTGGGGTTACTCAGAGGACGGTTTGTCCCTAAGAAGGAGACAAAATCATGTGGACAGGTTATCTGACACGTCAGGTGTGATTTTGTCAACCGATTGCAGGAATTGAATTGAACAAATACAAAAGTAGATGGGGATCGATTTGTATTTTTATAATTATTAAGAAGCACAATGTCCATCGAATAAATTGTTAGAAACCAGAAAAGATATTTACTCATAATTTTTTTATTTAGGTAAAAATCCCTAAAAATTGAACTTGAGGATCTCCTTCATATTATTTGATTCCCTCACCATTAAATCAC
>NC_029790.2:132236269-132237103 GCF_000816755.2 Arachis ipaensis | reverse complement strand
GCTAGAACCCTAATTTCACCAAAATACACAAAATCTCATCATAAATCTACTCTCTCTCTTTTTTTGTCTAAAAAATTAAACAAAAGGCGTACATATAAATGATCGAGAAAAACCTACTAATAAACCCCAGCTAGAAAATCAGCAAGAACTATAATAATATTGATAACATCTTCCAAATACTTGTTCTTATTAGGTAGATCCGATTGATCATTGCCTGGCTTCCAATCACAGTCTTGAACATCCTTCAAAGCCGTTTGACCATTTGACTTCATGCCCTTGTAATCTCCATTGACAAAAGATTGTTGAGCTTGTGTTAGAGAAAGCAAGACATCATCATAGTCCATGGAACAAGCTTGGTAACGTTGTTTCAATTGTTTGTCATTAATACTCCTAGTGAGATTATGAACTAGGGTTATGGTATCAAAGGCATAAACATGTGCTGAGGTTATTATATATCTTGAAAGGCTATTAAGATCAGCACCTAATGAAGCACCTGGTACGGAATTCAAGATGTTGTTACAGTTATAAGGGTTTGGGTGTTTGGAACAAACGTCAGAGATTTTAACTGTTCTTGCTGAACATAGTAATGATGATGAAAACATAGTGAAAGAGAGAAATAATAGTGGAAGGGTAATAATGGGATGTGCCATTTTTTTTTCTCTCTAATTTTCCAATGGGTTGTGAAATTGTAATATCATGCACCTGTTTTTATAGACTATGAATTGATATGCTTGTCCACGCACGCGTTCATATGTTGAGATTATTGCAAATCTTAAAGATATTTTGTATAATAATTAATAAGTTTCCTTATTTAGATATGATTATGTATGATTG
>NC_029790.2:132229725-132236257 GCF_000816755.2 Arachis ipaensis | reverse complement strand
ATAATCATAATAAATGATATTTTCAATTTTTCATATATATATATATATATATTCATGGATTGGAAAGAAAATTAAATAATCTTTCTTCTTGCTAGGTTGAGAAAGTAAATTTCTCATAAACAACTCAAATTTGTGATATTGTTTAAGGTAAACAAGAGGCAAACCACTTAAATCAACCAAATTAAATATCGGTTTTCCGGAGAGGTGCTTCAACGTGATCCATGCATAGTTAGCAATTTAGCATTATGTATTTCTTATATCATACAAAATTAAAAACATTTTCCCTTACACACTGTCCAAAAATAATATATTATAAGTAAACATTATTTTAGCATATAGTGACCCCATAGCATACATGATTCTGTTCCCACTTCATCTTCTTGAATAACTGAATTGCACTAATATGGAAATGAACTTGAATATGGCTATGGCGTTGGTGGCTGACTATACTTTTGAATATTTTAAATTTGGATAAATTATACTTTTCATCTTTTGAAATTTATCAAAAATACCCTTAAATTTTATTTTGTTTTAATTTTGTCCAAAAAATTTTCAATTTCATGAAATATACTCCTGTTAGATATAATTGTCATGCATTATTTTTTAATTAGTCCTAAACTTTTTGAAAATTTAGTTGTCAGGAGTATATTTGATATAAATTTAAAAATTTTTTAGACAAAAATAAAACAACATAAAATTTAAAAGTAGTTTTTAAAACTTTTGATAAACTTTAACTACTTTACCCAAAAATTTAATAATTGATAGCCAACTAACCTTGCTTTGTTAAATATATTCACTCAATTTTCAAGTTCATATGGGACCCATAACTTGGCAAGCAAGGCATGAAAGTTTTGTCTTTATGGGTCCAAGTTGGACTAATTAGAATTTAGTATATACACCTTGACCCTTTTGCAAGTAAAACTATTGTGTTCCAAATTAGAGTTAGAAGAGAGGAATTCTCCTATATAAAGGTCTAGCTTGCGTTGCCATTTTGTTCATCCACCTTCAATAATGCACTCAAAGTTCCACACCGTATAAATTTCTTTTACCTTGATAATTAGTCAAGTATTATATAAATAAACGTATTTTTTTTCCTCGAGAATACATATAAAAAATTAACTAATATTGCCAAAATGACAGTAGTAATGTAATTCAGTTTTTTTTAGTTTAATAAATTAATTTATTATATAAGCATAAGTGAAAATTAAAATTAAAAATTTTACTGATATGATAGCATGTAACTTTTTTTAGTATTTTGGGTATACAATGGACAATGAAGAACAAATTGTTCGCTCGCGGGCGTAAGAGCAATAGCTGCCTTGCCGACAATGATATCTTCTTTTCTGAGTCCATCACTCAAATTATTCCTTTTCAATTTTCATGGACATGCATAATTAATAACTGCTAGTACTTCATATGTTGTGTTCTGAAGAATAATAATACAAACCACCGAACTATAGTTCAAATGGCATAGTCTTCCCCTTCACCTAAAAGTCTCATGTTCGAATCCCACCGGTTGCAACTGATCGAAAAAATCTCTTAGCTGTTGAGTTGCAATGGTAACTAATAAGTTATGACTGGGAAAACCCAACGCACAAACAAATGAAAGGATTCTTAACATGATATTTTTCTTTATATGTTTGAGAATAAAGGGGATCAGCAGCAAGATCAGACACCAAATTTACATACAACGCGTGTGTTTGTGTGTGCGTGTGTGCAATTAAAACTCTGTCCACACTTTTTACACAACAATCTCTCCTAGCTACAAATACGAACCAATTGTGGAAGTAAGAAATTCTGAAATAAAATATCTATGCTAGAGGACCATAGTAGGTGAGTCTTCAAATTAATTTTTCTAATTCTTGCATGGCACACAGCTAAAATGGAATATGCCTATGATCAAAATATGATAGAACAGATTTTGCCATTTGTCACATCTCCACTGCACCAACTACCAACTATGCACTACCCTTTGTGTCCAAGAGACGCTTTAGCCGGAGCTAGTACCAGAAGCAGCGCCTTGGTTCGTCAAGAAACGAACCACAACACAAGTAATGTTGTCGGAACTACCTCTCTGATATGCTTCTTGCATCAACTTCTTTGCCGCCTCCTCTGCATCATCTATTTTCTTTATCATTGCAACAGCTTCCTGAATCATGGGTTTGAATTCTTGGTGTTATATCAAAGTCTTTATCAGATACAATTGTGTTAATTGAACATGGTGGTTTAAACACCCATTTGAGACAAATTGAAAAAAATAAAAAACTGGTATTCAGTTATACAGATATGCGATGATCACAGTTCAAGTAAGTGCGAATTTCAGTTATGTAACGTTGCATCGACATATTGGCATCACTGTGTGTCTGTTTTCAATTAAGTCATGCTAACACATAACAAAAATTTACACCTATTTATTCACACTTTGTATTGTTCTTTACTCGAACTGACAACTAATTTTCCTGAACATTAGGTTTTGTAAGTCAACCTACCTTTACAGCAGAGAGAACTCAATAGCAATAAAACCAAGAGTAGATAGAGATAGATTCAGACCTTTCTCTCCAATTTAAATAGTAGTTTTTAACATGAAATCATTTCTGGTAGGTTCTCATCTAATTGGTGTAGGTATTTGATTCTTTGGAAGAGAAGATATTAACCTTCCCCACAACATGGCACCAAAAACTAATTATGTAGCTTCTTGATATAACTCATTTATATGTTTTAGAACATATGGAAATGTGCTAGTAATCAAAGAGAGTTAAGGTAGAAGAAATGAAAATCACTTCAAACCTCGTTGGAGACAACATCCCATAGCCCGTCACTGGCCAAGATAAGAAACTCGAGAGAGCTATCAACTTTTTCTTCCTGCAATATCACAAACAAATTAGTAACCAGAATATAGAGAGGCAAACAGAGGTCAAGGTTTAAAAGCCAGGTAGCGATGATAAAGACCAGTCGGGAGACAATTTTTTTATGCAGAGATCTGTATTACACGATTCTTATTGTTAGTAGCACTTTTCCTTAAAGAACTATAAAAATGTTTGCATATTTACATTGATTGAAAGATTCACAACACTCTTTTCAGAAACATCAAATCTTGTTCGAAACAGAATTTTCTTTATTCAATCTACAGGCAGGATGCTTTTCGATGTGAACCGTATATATAATATATTACACTAAGTTATGCACTGTATATGGATACGAACAGAGATAAAACTATGAATATAAGAAATACTGGAATTCGAAGCACACCTGGATTTCTGGATCAGCAACAACATACTGTTTCAGAAGTCTATCACCGAAAGCACGAGAAACGGCAAGAACGCCACCAACTCTCCAGGTTCCTGTAAGTGAAGTTTTCAAAGATATAAACAATATGAATCTATAAATCAATTCATGAATGCTAACTATAATAAGACCTTACCAGCCCACATAACAAAGCCACCAGCATTTTCAATCCTTTGCCTCTCGTCCGTTTGGTCCGGCTTGTGATCTCGGGAAACAGCTATGGCTAAAGGGAAAAATGAGAGAAGTAAAACAAGTAAAATATTTTAATTAATCATTTAATATAAGAAGGTTGGAGTGATTCTCTCTTGCACAAAAAATTACGACAAGCAAATGAAGAGCCCACACACCATACAAATGTTACCACAAAGGTGCACTATTGCATGTAATCTTGTAATCTAGTGTCTCAGGATAGAAATACAGAGAAGCTCAGACACATCAATTTGGAGAACGGTAGATACAAAAACACAAGCAAATTGTTTCTTTCCTAAGACAAAATTTGTCATATTTTCTATCCATCCCAAAACTCGAGACAATAGAAAGGGACATAGTATTTCTGTATCTTACATCTGAGACACTTACCAAACACATCCTAAAAGAACATATATACATGAATATGGAGCTAATACCTATTATTATTACTCTTACCATTTCCACCCCTGCATATAACAGCTCTAGAGTCCCCGACATTAGCAACGAGCAAACGGTCACCAACTAGAATGGCAGTGGAAGCAGTTGATCCAGCATCTCTGTTTTGGTTATTTTCTGATTTCAGAAATTCAGAGTCTGTGTGGTTATATGCATCAGCTGCAAACAAGAACAATTTTGCAAGTGAACACAACAGTTATTCTCAGGATTTAGCAAACTTTAAGAAAACACCAGAAGAAGGCTATGCTGATTTTTTTCCTCTGACCTATTGCAGATTTAGTGTCGGAAATGAATTTTGGATGTCTGAGCAAATTACTAAATAGATGTTGTTTGACATACTCGGCAGCACGAGCACCACCGTGACCTGAAAGTTATAAACACCAGAGTTAAAGCTACCTTCTAAAGTTTTTAGTAGATAAAGAATGGTAGCATCATATGTTATAACTTGTATATTTAGTCTCTAGGAAATAAATGCTACATTCTTTAAATGTTAGAAAAGAAATAATATCCATCGTCAAAAAATGAAACATTTTGGACTCTGTAATTGCTCCTATAACAAATAAACAAGTGTTCTACAGTCACAATAAAGAATACAAGAACAAGTAAAAGACATCGGTGAAGGATCAAGAAATTATGCACAAAGACAGATAGAAGAGAAACTTTGATAGAGATTTCCATCAGAGGGTGTGATATCAGTAACTTATGTACAGAAGGACCCAAGAGATTAGAACAAAACCAAGAAATTATATGCATAAAGATAAAGATGATATGGCTTAAAATAAAGGACAGAAAAACGACAAGAAACGGCTATGAATTTTGTACGAATGCACAAGCACAGAAGAATCTGTATAGTGCACCATTAAGTTACATGGAACAGTTAATTTCCCAATATTTTGAAGAGGGAAAATCCAGGGACTGAAACACTAAACACAAAGCAAAATTAATTTCGACTGAAACAAACTTTTGAGGGGGAAAATGGTAATAGGAATGAAGACAGCAAGGTTAGAACTTAGAATGAAATGAATATGAGAGAACAAGGTTAAACATACCATCAAAAACTCCGAAAAGGCCAACGATTTCACCATCCACACCATCAATTCTAGTCTCATAAAAATCTTCCATCGAAGATCTCTTGCCCGGAGAGCTAGCATACCCGTAGCTGAATTTTCCATTCTGACTGCAGATACAAATCATAACAGATTACATCAAAATCATTGAAACCAACTATGACCATTGAGCTATAGTGATATAGTAAACATATCCATTATTATTGATTACTGTAACAATAACAATCTCCACAGAACAACAACTGTAACATTATCCCCCTAAAAAATTCGTTGATGATAAGATACACAAAATCAAGTTCAAGAACATGAACCAATAGTAATTATTAAAGCAAAAAAGCAAGAAGTGGACAATCAGTATTCAAGAGAAATAAATATTGACCAGTACTTTATCAACTAAGGCTAATAAATTTGCTTAGTGAGACATGATTATAACAGTTACGAATCTTCATAGCACCACAAGAAGGAGTACTAGAAAAACCAAGGACACACATAACATTAACCAAAAACAAAAAAATTCATCAGAGACTACCAAAATATCATTAAATACCAGTCAAGCAGCAACAACAATAACAACAAAAAAAATTATAACTAAACATTAAAACCAACCAATGAAAAGTTACAAAAAAAAAAAAAGAATAGTGACCTAATTCTTAAATTCTAGAAAGATCTAAACAAAAGATGAGGTATTCACCTGAGTCCTCCACCACTCACGGGTGAATCTTCTGCTGCATGAACCTGACTTGAAGATGTCAAAACTGAATTGAGGTACCCCATGTGTTCCAGGTTGAATTTTTCAGGGCCCTTAGAAACTAATCCCCTTTCTGAAGCCGATGCACAAACAAAAAATGGAAAACCAAAATAGAAATAGAAATAAAAAATAATAATAATGAAGGAACAATAACAGTATAGCGTGTGACAGCTTTTTTCTTGCGTGCCAAAGGTTCCAGATTATCATAACATTAGTGGGGTAGGGTCATTTTTTTTTTTTTGGGAATCACTGACTTCCAAGTTTAACCTGCACACAAAACCCCACAAAGAAGAAATGTGAAATTAATTTCACATTTTTTTTAAATTGAAAAAAATATATATATAATAAATAAGTGAATTTTCTAAAAAAGGCACAAACTTTGTTACCCATGAGACGGGGGAAAATGGAAAAGAGTTGAGAGTTTGTGTAGATAGATCTTGCGATTTTTGTTGGGTGAAGGTAGTGGAATGAAGCTAGTAATGAATCAAAAGTTGAAAAGAAGAGAGAAAGGTTGGGAATTTGGAGAAAATTATTGAAGATTGGAAAAGGACGCAATAATTGATATTTAGAGAGAGAAAATAGCAGTACCTGAGGAAGGAGGAGAGAGAGAGAGAGATTAAAGGGAGAAAACGACGAGAAAAGGAGGTAGAGTGGATTCTGTTTCATATTTAGTTGGAGCTACTTCATTTAACAAATTCAGTTACACTTATACTGGATAATTACTACGTCATAATTTTCTTTAAAATTCTTTCTTTTCTTTTTATATATATAATTTTATAAGTACTTT
>NC_029790.2:132212206-132229715 GCF_000816755.2 Arachis ipaensis | reverse complement strand
ATAAATAAAAATGATAAAAATAATTTTTGTTGATATTAAACTAATTTAATTGATAAAAAAATTTATAAGTGTAGTATTTTTTATTTTTTGTCATTATAAATTTTAGAATTTTGTATTTAATCATATTCGTATAAAAATTAAACAAATTCTAGAGTGTTTGAGATGATTCTATATAATTTTGGAAATATGTTTGATATACATACAAGTCTTTTTGGTATAAAAGTTCATATAAGTTGGTTCAAATCCAACAAAAATAACTCTCAATTTAGATTGCGTGTAAATATGCGCTTCCCCAACTCTTGAATAGCGCAAACGGTTCTTCTCCTTCAATAAAAAACGCAACGCTCAAAATTCAAACAAGGATCAAAATCTCTCAAAAATCTCTCAAAATCATCGCGAAAGTGAAGGAAGTTGCGAAAAGGTGAATTTGAAAAGAATTATGAGAAAATAAAATAAAAAGATGATAATGAAGAAGAAGCAGCAGAAGATGAGGAAGAGGAAGAGGAAGAGTTTTGAATTATGCAGAATTTATCAGTATACATACACCGAAAATTCATAAACAATACATTTAAATATCTTCGTGTAACACCAAAATTTACTGCAAATATAAAAAAATGTTTCCTCTAATGCTGCATTTTTTCTTCTTTTTTTTTTTCCTTATTTCTTTCATTCTTTTAGTTGAATGAATGTAAGTTCATCATCTTCCAAGTGATTTTGCAGCATTATGTGTTTCTTCTTCTTTTTTGTTTGATTTTTTTGTTTTTATTCTTGTTAAGAGAGTAAAACAAAAAGAAACTTGAGAAGGTAAAACAAAAAGGAAAAGATGAATAAGAAAAAAAGAAGAAGATGGTGATGATAATGAAAAAAAAGAAGAAGCAGCAGAAGATGGGGAGGAGAGAGAAGAAGAGTTTTGAATTATGCAAAACTTATCAGTACACATACACCGAAAATTCATAAACAATGCACTTAAATATCTTCGTATTATACCGAAATTTGCTGTAAATATAGAAAAATATTTCCTCTAATGCTACATGTTTTTTCTTCTTCTTTTTCTTATTTCTTTCTTTCTTTTAGTTGAATGAATGTAAGTTTATCTTCTTCCAAGTAATTTTGCAGCATTATGTATTTCTTCTTCTTTGTTTGATTTTTTTTGTTTTTATTATTGTTAAGAGAGTATAACAAGAAGAAACTTGAAAAGGTAAAAAAAAAAGAAGATGGTGATGATGATGAAAAAGAAGAAGAAGAAGCAATAGACGATGAGGAGGAGGGAGAAGAAGAGTTTTGAATTATGCAGAATTTATCAGTACACATACACCGAAAATTTTTAAACAATACACTTAAATATCTTCGTGTTACACCAAAATTTGCTGCAAATACAGAAAAAATATTTTCTTTAATGCAGAACTCTTACATTATATTCAATTCAAACCATCAACGATGAACAACAATTTTCACAAACAAAAACAATATTATTCATCTACAGAATCATAAACTACTAACAAAAACATTAATTAGAATCGAACCACACCTCAACCACTTAATTAGATTCAAAACAATAATCAATTTCGTTATGATTCAATTGACAATCTGAACTTGAATCATTCATTATCTCCAACAACGAGATAATTGTTCAAAATTGATTTTAGAGCTTGATTTCAAAAACTTAGAGAACGAATGAAGAGAAATGCAGAAAACGCAGAGATAGAAGAGAACGTAGATCGAAAACGTTAAGATTACTTGTTTTTTTTTTTGGTGACTTGAAGATTACTTGTTTAATTCTACTAATAAGGGACGAGAATAACAATAAGTTTCATAAATTAATTGTTTTCTCTCTACTAAATAAAACCTCACTAAATTGTTTGTCACTGGATGTTTCTTTATTGATGATAGAAGAATTATTGGAGCAGCATTTGATGGTTTTATCTTCTCAATTGCAGATAGTTTTAATTTTGAGTTTTGTGTATATAAGTAACCACTAGCAAGATATTCGCGATGTATGCGGATAATACAGATGCAGACTATAATGACATAAATATATATTTATATTTTATATTTTTATTACTCTAAAAATTTTATTTAAATTTTGAAAAAAAATGGAAAGAACTTCTAAAAAAAAAACTAATAAAGTTTATGCAATGTTTTTGTTCATAACTGAAAATGTGATGAATTGAATATTAGGTAAAAATAATTGGTATATATTTTTATCAGTTTGATTGATTAAGATTTGATTTGTATTAAATATAAACATTTAGAATGAGTCTAAAGAAATAGGTAACAAAAAATGAAATGAATTTCTAACCGTGTAAAAACTACAAAAATGATATAGGTTTGTTGTAATAGAGGTAAAAAAAATAGTTAGAATGATATAACTAGAATAAACCATGTAAGTCTTAATCTTCTGTGATGATAGGATATGTTATGTGGCAAGATTGGTCGTATTTAATATTCATGATATGGATGTTCTTGCTGGATCTGCAAGATTGAGAATAATATAAGAAAATTACTGATTATTATATAAATTCTGTAAAAAAAAATTTGGTCAAAAGTATTATCATGGTCGACAATAAATTAAAGTTGGAGCAATATTAGATGAGGGAAAAGAATAGGTTTGTATAGGGACCATGGATGTATATAGAAATGAGATGATAAAGAAAAAAATACTTCAAGTTGAATCCATTGTCATATATTTCTGAAGACTTCGAGATAAACAACATTCTCTGTGTTGTTAGTGTTTTCATCATGAGCAATTAAAATTTTCAAACTTTTTTTATTTGTGACTCTTGAGATGGCAACATAAAGTTGGCCATGTGTAAACACTGGTTTTTTCAATAGCAATCTAACGTAGTCCAACGATTGTCCTTGACTTTTGTTTATTGTCATTGCGTAAGATAGCATAAAAGGAAATTGTTTCCTTTGGAATCTAAATGGTATCCTTACATTTGATGGTGTGAGTGTTATTCTAGAAATCAAGACCTTATCGAGACAGTGGTTAGAATTCAATAACTTTGCCTCGATAACTTTATCCCCAAGTCTTGTAATTATCAACCTGGTACCGTTGCAAAACCCTAATTAGTGATCAATGTTTCTGATAAGCATAACAGGACAACCGACCTTTAGCTTGAATTCATGATTTGGAAGCCCTGAGCACTTAAGTGTTGCTAAAAATTCTAGTGTGTGGATGCCTTCAATTTCATTGCTACCTCCTTCGGACAGAGACTTATTGGAACTAACATAGGTTCTACACTGATTGTGTTTATTGCAATCATGTAATCATTTACCTCATCTACAACATGAATTGTAGGAGCTAAAATAGCTCAACCTTTCAAGTGACTTTTGTTAGCCATGTCAGCAATGTAATAAAAATAGATTGCTTTAATCATTGCTTGTACAGGATCATTATAATTAATGATAAGCAATTCATAAGATATGTTAATCATGTTTCATCCACCACATGTTCCTTCAGATGTTCCGTCGCCGAACTGAAAAATCCATTCAGCAAATTGCTTTAAATCTTCTACTGGAGTATTTGTTGTCATACCTTGCAGTCGCATGTTTACAGTGAGCTTTAATATTTCACAATGCTACCATAGATATGATGATTTTAAAGACGCATATGATGTCTTGTCTTGTTCCTTTTGGGATCATTGGTAAGATTTGTCTAAAATCCCCACCAAAAATAATTCTTTTTCCCCTAAAAGGCAATTTTGGGTTCTGATCATCTTTGAACCTCATCAAATCTCTCATCGTCTCATCCAGTGCCTTGAAGCAAAATTTGCTCATCATAGGAGCTTTGTCCCAAATTATAAGTTTAGTTGTTACAATTAATTATGCTAATAGACTTTCTTGCTTGATGTTGCAAGTTGAGAACTCATCTGGAGTTAATGTATGGCAAACTTAGAACGTGCAGTCCGACCTCTAGGTAGCAACAGAGAGGCAATGCCTCTAGATGCAACAGTTAAGACTAGTTGTCCCTTTGATCTTAGTGCTGAAACTAAAGTTTTCCAAAGAAAATTCTTTTCTTGTACCTCCATGGCCATACAAAAAGAATACACGTCCATGTTGACTTTCTGTAGCGTTGATGATCTTATCATAAACCCTTCTTTGCTCTACAGTTAATTTGGAGAGGCACTCGTTGTGTTGCTTTGCTAATGTAAGACGATCATAATTTAACTCATCAAAGATCATTTTGTTTCACGTTCTGAGATGATTAGTATCTCTCGATGGAAATGGCATGGTCAAAAAATTTCGCAAGATTTTTCCATTACTGTTCAAGATTTGCTCGATCTCAATCAACGTTAAATTCTTTAATTCTTCATCACTCAAAGCTAGATCTGAAATGTTGAGACGGTAAAAATATCATTTACTATTTTATACGAAAATTAATGGTAGATAAAAGAAAGACAACAAAAACATGTAAGCAACATTTTAAAGATTTTAAATTTAATTAAAAAGTTATTTATTGCAATCGTTTTCTTACCATATAGGCCAAACATGACTCTATGATCATGCAAAATTCCATCGCTTAATAGCATGGCTGTTTTTTCCCAAACAGCTTCAGGTCGCACCATTGAGTTAGACCACAATAGAGTCGCAAACAACCTTTGCAAATAATGGCCCGAGCCCCAATGACTTGCTTCCTCAATAGCATCGATGTATTCTTTGTCGTCATCATGCAAGCCACGTGCATAGCATGCATCTCAAATTATGAGTAAATAACACCATTGTAAGTCCGAATGTCTGCATAGCTTGTTGGTCCCTTTACAATATTTAACAACAACCTTAAATAATATATAGCTCACCAGATGATGGTGGAATAAAGATCATCCTTCCAACGATGATTTCCAGACAAACTTGCTTGGAAACTCATTGTAGGTTAGTTCTCTAGCTATAGCATATTCTTTGTTAGTTGTAAACCAAGCTAAAAACATGGACTCTTTAGCAGTCGCCTTTGCAACAGCTCCAAGTAATGATTCGTCATATGTAAACACAACAGGTTGTTGATCTAGCAAATGAAAGCTAAGCCTTTCCACAGATGGATTCCTGCAGTGAATGTCATAGGAAAATATCCTCCAAGCAGCTTTACAGGGAGATATATATCGGTAATCGTAAAACATTTTCACTTTATCAACTTCTTAAGTTGGTTTTTCACCAGTGGAGTTTGTGCAAAAAGAGGTTGTGACACGATCACTCCCTTTGTTTATATATTTGAATAAATACTTGATAGATCTTGACTGGTTACACCATTCGACGTTAATGTGAGCACAATACTTCAGTAACAACAATCTATTATGTGGCACGACATACCTGTTGTCAAGATAAATTCCTGATACTTCGACTGTGCATCCATTATTTTGACGCCTATAAACTGGGTAACCATCTTCGTCTACCATGGTAACTTCATTAAACTTCTAAGGGAAATGATGTATGCAATGCCCTTCCTCCATGCAAGGCGAAGTTGACCTGCTAATACCACATGGACCATGGAGCATAAAACTCTTCACAGCTTCATAATATGCATCGTTCACATTAGGATCCAGAATTTTAGCACAAATAATTTTGTCTATATCTGCTAGGGTTAGATATTTATCTTGTTCATGCAAGAATAGTAATATATGTGCGTACGGGAGTCCCTGCTTTTGAGATTCTATTGTATAGATAACTGAAAAAAATGGAAGAAATTCAATCTTATTAACATCACTAATTTCAAATGATGAAGTGTTTTCACACATGGTAGCAATAAAAATCCGAAAGATGTATTTAAGTTGCATACCTGCTTTTGTCGCACCGAATAATTTGTTGTATCTATGGTTCTTAATCATCTTTCCCAATTTTACTTTGAATAGTCTACAAACCATATCTGGTCTGTCCTCTGGTTTGACTTTATGCTTAGCACAGTACCATTGTATTTCGTCCCATTGTCAATTGCAAGTAAAAGTCACGAATAAATCTGGATAACCAACGCATCTGTATATTGCCATGGCGTCTTGATAATTTTGTATCATGTATCTTGACCCACTAGTAAATGTTGCTGACAGTATAATTCTCTTTCCTTTTGATTATTTTAATCCACTGACCTCTGGATATTTATTTTCACATTTGTGTGTGATAAAGCAGACTTGATGAAGTTGTAATTGTGATTAATTGACATCAAATGAGAAGTGAAGTCACACTGTGCAAAAATAGCTTTATCAGGCTTCTATGCATAGTGTCATAGCCATCCTTCTCTTATTTGGCATTTAAAGTGATGTTAAACAAATAGAAATATAATAGAAAATGGCCAGTTAAAACCAATCTTTGTTTTTTTAGAGAGAAAAGTAGTTGCTAATTTGTTTTTCTGATGCCACCAGGTTAGTACCAAAAGTTTATATTAAATTTAAGACTTTTTTCATGGTCTTTGTTTGGTAACAAATTCAATCTCAGTAAAAAAGTTAACATTATCCCATTTTAATTGTTAATGAAAATGTTGTCTCAAAGTGGTGTGTCATAAGTTGCTTGTTGTATATACCCTACATCCCTTGCAACTACTTCATTCAATTATTTTGATCACCAACTACTGTTAAAAGTCAACTGCTTTTACAAAATGCTGATACAAAAATAATAAACGTTTTCTATGTAGCCATTATGTTACATGAAGTTTCTTTGTTAACTTATAACTAAAGAACATAATTGGTCGGATAGTCAAGTAATTTAATGCAATAATCATGCATATTATAAGAATTCTTTGTTTCCCATTCGTGCTTCCAAAGGTATGGTTAATTCACTCTTTTGTCACATTGATGCCTAAGGCAATCAGTAGCCCATTAACAAAAAAAAAAATTGAGAGGATTCTTTGAATAAATACTAAAGCATTTCATAATTTGAACTAATTCATGTATATTGTTAACTTTATTCTCTTACAAAGGGAGCTGGATAAATAGTAAACTAATGGAAGCATGTTATAAAAATTAGAGGGACATTAGTCCAACCAAGATGTAAATCTCATTTATGCATGTGGTGAAAAAGTAGTCATTCATGGGCTCATATACAAATAATATATTGTTTGCTAGTAAACTGTAGCAACCACAAAATCTGAAACTAATTTAACACTTTCTTTACAGACATGTCTTGTTTAGTAGCTTTAGTGTTTCCTCTGCATTCTATTTTTGCCACTTATTACAGAGCCATGTTCTAAATAAACCTCGCATTAAATTAATTCTGTATCAAAATTTATGGTGAGTGGCATATAAGGAGAAATCCAGTTTCTATGAGCCTTTCCAGAAAAATGACAGATTCTATGACATGAAGTTCCCTTTATTATGTTGCATTTTGCCTCAAATTTACTTCAACAAACAATCTATGACATTGACTAAAGCATCCATTTTTTAACCCATCTTCATGTGTTATGATTCAAGCATAAAGTGAGTGACTTTAAGTGACAATGCTGAGTAATTCATTTAAGGCGAGTGCAACAACATTAATTCATATTAGTTCATAGCAACCAAAGCATTAAATTACATGATATTGTAGTAGATGTATAATAGGAAAGATGCATTAACATGCCACTACATAATTAGCTTTAATATATACCTTGTACTACTAATAAGGATGCCTAGACCATGTGATTAATCACTAACGACATAAACTAAAGACTAATATGAGACATGCACCATGCTTAGTGAAAGAGTATCTTATGCAGAAGATGCCATTTTCAACGCCAATAATTTGGAACCAACCTTCATATGTCAGCAAAAAAGGAAAGTGAAAGAGAATAGTGTAACCACTCGAAGAATCCATCCTCATGACCCAATCAAGTGACTTTAGCAGAGAGGATGGATATTAAAAATGAAACATTAGTGAGCAGCTATGATGTTTCCACCTTTCAGCAACGATTGATACAAATTCATAGCTGCTAAGCTTTGCTCTCCAGTAGCGAGATGTGCAGCGGACATTCAAGATGGTTGAAGCATCAGCAAGGTGGAATATGTCTAAGAGAACCTCGTTAAGGAGTTTTGGTAGGGGAAGAGAAACTGGAAGAATATTACTCATCCTTTTTGAAATATAGGGATCGTACAAATTAGATTTGTGGGAGTGGAAAGATATGAGAGTTTGGGATAGAAGTTTTAGTTGAGTATGAGATGTGTTCCTCTACTGTGAGGACTGGTCTTCATTTATAAAGGAGTATATAGGAGTTTTGCTTTAATGACATGATTGGATTTTTTATATGCATTTACCCAATTCAATTTTCTTTAAATTCAAGTATACATATATTGATGAGTCTTTTTTAGGTAATATTGGAGGTTGACAAATAAACTATATCTCACATCAAATAGTGAGAATAGCTTTCAGCTTTACTATTGTCAGTGGAGTCAGAGTTTGTGAAGCAAATTTAAGTGAGGCAAGGAATCCCTTAAAGATCTTCTAATGCTCATTCAGTAAATAGTGTTTTGGCATGTTCCATTTTTAGCAATCAATGCACTTTTCATACACTGTTGACATCTTGTATTTTATGCTCACACTGATCTTGAAATGATGATGGTAAAATACATGGAGAGTAAGTAGAGGTTTATTATTTGCAAAAGCAAGAAGATGAAATCTCAGCATTTTCAGGGCATATCTTGATACAATAAAGAGAAGTTTTAATTTTAGCTACAAATATAATTAAAGATAATCTCAGTGAAGGTTCATAATTAATGGTGACATGACTAACAAATCAAGCTTAAGTGTGTGTATTCTCTATTCTATCCCTCTGCTTGGTTTGTTTACTTTCTAATGAGTTCTACTTTGCAAAGAGGATAGTGTGTTTTTCATTTTGATTTTCCCTTGCCATCTAGTTCCTCTAACATAAACAGGCAAGCCCTCGATTACTTTAAAAATGTCAGACTTCCATAATAAATAGGTGAATGAACTTCTTAGAAATGACAACACATTATGAGGTAAAAATTTAAAAATCTGATTATAGGATATATAGATAATTATCTGCGTAATTAGAATGACATAAATGAAGCAACCAAAATATGATACAATTTGGCAGAGGTGTGAGTTCTTCATCCCATTCCAATGTATTTAAATTAAGTTGCATCAGTAATTGATTGAGGCATCATGCTGCTAAATTCAACTAGACTAATTGTCGAAGGTTCGAGTTTAAATTAAACAATGAAACCACAATGAAAAATCTAAAACTTAATTTGAAGTGTATTTAATTGACTCTGCACTATTGTGTCCAGGGCATTTGCTCAAAGAGTTTTTTATCAGATGAAATTGAACCACCTAAGAAATTGAACGGAATGTACAAAGTTGTTAGTTATGCAGAAGACTAGCCTAATTAACTTAGTTGAGGTACTATGAATAGCACTATTGTATATGTGGTTTAATGTATATAACAATCATACATTAAATGGAAATCCATATAGCATTACTTATATGTATTGTCCCAAGGAGCAACGTATTATTATATATTATGGATGATGAAAGTATAATGTGCTAAGAAATAATTTATTACCTGCAGTGGATATTCATGATATATGAGATGACCATAAATAATTAATGATTGAAATAATTTAGCAAAAGTAGCGCTTGCATAATCACAAAGTATAGTATGTTCTTTAAGTAGCGGTTACAGTTATTCTTATGTTTGGTATGATATTAGATTCGTCTCCTGATCAACATATGCCAAAATTAATTAAATTAGTTCCACCTATTGCCAGTTAAAACGAAATGACAATTTTGTTAAGCTAACTGTGTTCGGCAGTTGCACACCTCAACGGAAGACTTCCATCCTTGATTTTCACTAATTGATCGAAGTGTTGGATAGGGGTTAATGAGCAGTGGTTGCTATAGCTAGATTTGTGCACTTTGTTGCAGGTAATTATCTAGAACTTTGACTATCCAGAGCTGTGATTTTTTTTGGTAACTGCTACAACAATTGGTCAAATTCTAGCACATCAGTCTATTACATAATTGACTCAAAACAGAACCATATAATAATAATATTCAAACAATGTAAAAGATGCCAATAACTACATTTCAATGTCAGTTAATTCCTTTTATTTATGTAACCACAATGTCTCTAACTTCTGCAATAAGTGAATTATCCTATTCCTATTGATACTAATACTTCAGTTTTGAAGGCTAAAAAGCTTTAGTGTGTGGCAAAAATTTTCTGCAAGAACTTATTTAGTTATGATGGATCAGTTAGGCATCCTTTGAATCAAGTAACATTGCAATCATGTTAATGAACAATAAGTGCAAAGAATTTTCTGCCACATAGTAAAATAGAAAATTTAACTTGTAAGGTTGAAAGGCTTTGACAACCATAATATCTGTCGGGACATGCAGACCTTAAACCCTAACAACCGAATTAATAAAGCAAACTAATTAACCATACTGAATACATGAATCACTACTAAATTGCAGTTACTACATATACTAAGCTAGAATGCTAAGAAAACATTTGTCTCATCACAACTTCTTAAACATACAAACACTGTAACTAACATCAAAAGTTTTCAATCCAGCTTTTTTTTCCCACAATTCCTCTTAAAACTCTTGTTAGCTAATGCTTGCACATCTACAGACACACCTGCTTTTGCTGTGGACCCATCACCTGTATTAGGGGAGGACCTCTTGTCACCGTTGCTCTCAACTTCTGAATCCTATTGTTGACAAAAACTCAACAATTAGCAACTAAAACATTAGCAACCTCTTGATTAGACCCAATTATCTCTATATAAGGTGGATATCAATAAAAAAAGACATAAAAACTTCTTACCCTGGACAGAGAAACTGCCTTATGTCTATTGCTATTATCACCTGTTTCAGTTGTAGGGGTATTAGGTACATGTTGAGAACACTGCAGGAACCAAGATCATTTGAAGGTAACATATTAATTTCAACAATATACTAATCAACACAGCTCAGTTCTAGTTCCAATCGCAACATTCTATACTTACAGAAGCATCGAAAGAAGAGTTGGCAGAACCAAAACTAGACATGAGGCACTCATCATCTAAAATCTTTAAAATGCTGTATACCCCTTCCACGACATTAATATTCATGTAGGTGATGTTGAGCTTGAATAAGAACCTTTTGTCAACAATATTATCCAATTATTTAGGATACGACTCTCTTTTTTCCCACTTCTTTACATGCACATAATAATTTTTTTATCAATCCGAGAAACATTCATTACAGGAGCAAAGTATTTTAAACTCCCATGAATTAGACTTACACATAACTCCTTAATTTTCTCAGCAGCCTTTCCCACCATTTGCCCTGCTTCTTTGTTCAACAAAAAGAGCTTCATACAATCGGTTCCATCAGTTACGATTACTTGCAGCCTATACCTGGAACAACATCTCACCAGCACATCACTGCTAACAATAAAAATATGGCCATATGCAACTGCATTGAATTTCATAGTTCATGATATTAAGCAGACATTAAAAAAAGCAAACAAAGATTGGACACAAAACAACTAACCTTAGCGTAGCCTTGAAGCCTACACGCCTACAATGATCACACCAATACCTATCTTTGCTCTCTAGAACTTTCTTTGGACATGTCTTACACGATGTATATGACCAGTCATCTTTACCAACCTTTAAAGACACAATGTTCCCCACAATCTAGCAGGAAGTTTCCTAAAAAAATGTTTCAAAATTAGTAACAAAACTTTACCGGCTTAAGTGATCAGTTACAAACTTCACCTGTGTCATATTAAGAACCTCCTCTATGGTGCGTATTGGGACAATGCCTGCGTTGATCTCATCTGCCACAGAGTATTGAGGCTGCGATTGAAGATGATTTATTCATTGTGAACAGGGTCCTCCTTTGCCAATCTGTAGAGATTCCAAGAAAACTCATATAACTTAATATGGTTTTTAAGTTATGTTTTATGAACTCATAACAGAGCAGCAATTTGGGCACTCTAGAGACACACATTTTTTTTGAAATCAATAACTTCGAAAAGGTTTGGAGTGAAGTAACATTTGGAGACATAGTAAGTACTTTGAACATTCACAGAATTTAAGTATACATTCAACTTAAAGAGCTGAACAACCATTATGAAAGGCTCCCCATCATCTCGTTCGAGGTGTGGAAGCACTTGGTCCACCAATTCCCTAAACAATGTACATTTATTCTTATGCTTCCTAGAATGAAAGGCATAATACAACTCTAACAGTATTTTTGGACACTTAATATCCAGCATATGCCTGAATTAAATGACTGCAAAACAGAAACAAAATGTACAACTAAAAGAAGAGAGAAAATAGTAAATATTACTTTAGGTCTTCCAACTGTAGTGCAATATGCTTGCTTTCTTCACCCGTGCGTGTAATCATCCCTATAGCCTCTTCTTTTCCAACAACCTCTCCTATGTAATCTGCATGTCACAATAAGGCTATTTAAATCTAAACATGTAATAAAATTCACGATCATATCTTAACAAAATAAGAAGTATGTCGATGTAACGTACCAAACAACATATTTCCATCCATTGGAGAATTTGCCTCAAGTTCAGCAAATGGGCGAAATTTGAACGGGTTAAAAGCAAAAGTCTCGATGGGGAGAACTTCCACCTTTGTCTTTGTATAGAAGCTAAGCTTGTACTTATGAGCAGTTGTCCTTGCCTTCCCATTGTTAATTTTCACAATAAAATTCCGCATACTATACACGGCATGCTCTTTTATCCTCTCCCTTAACAAATCCAACCGAGGCTTACATATCGTTGCATGAATTCTATCACCCTGCAAAACATTTTGAAACCCAAGGAACCAAAACTTGTTAGAAAGGCATTAAAAAAGAACATGCAACGTATAACAATAACTCATCCAATACCTGCTCATCTTGCAAAACCATCTCCAAGCTAAACACCTCATTTTGGTTCCATTAGCTGGGAAACTCATACAATTGGGCAACACCCACGACCAACGACCAAGAAAGCTTGGTTGGATTGATGTCTCTGATCAATTCTGTTTTTGCAGCCATTCTTTGCACCCTAAAATAGCTTCAAGCAAAAGTTCTACCAGGTATAATTAACAATAGATTTATATTTTCTATATAACATGTACCCGTCTAATATTTATATAGAGTTGTTCCTCTATTAATGAATGGAATGAGCAGGAAAAATTGGGATTTTTAAAGAGCTCCGGTGAGCGCCAAAGTGGGATGTCCCAAATCCAATCATTTATTAACTGCAGGTCCTTACACATGGGTGGGGAGATATGTTACTTGTATCTGGAATTCAATTTTGTCAGGACCTTTGACCAACGAAGCCGTCACCTTTGCACTTCTTTTGGAGAGAACCCTGTAGCTATCTCGTCCACTGGGATGTTACTTTGGCGTCCATCCCTGCTGAAAGGACGGCAATTTTTTTTGGATGGTAAGACCGTTGGTGGACAATTTCTAGAGGCTTCTTTATGTATAAGCTGACGCGTTGTAGTAGGTTTGTATTTTCATCCTAATGGAGGGAACACTATCCATGGCGGGTGACGTGTCATCACCTCCGAAGCTTCAGAGTTTGGTGTTTTTGGTGGGAACACTGTTCAAACCTCGTGTACTGAACTACTTAACCATTATATTATAAATAGATATTGTTGTGTTGTTATTTTTCATCAAATATACAAGGGGTAAATGATAAGTGCGCGATGATATTTAAAGGTAGTACATGAAATCTGCTCATTTTAAATAACATAAAAAAGACCCCATTGATAAAGAAAACTAATTTTCTATTTGAAGTGTGCATAACTTAAGGGAAGATAGGCCCGACCTGTTGAAGGACAATGAATAAGCAAGGTTAACTATAAGCCTCAGTCGAGACTATGTGGCCAAGATATTCCACCGAATTTATTACAAATGTGCACTTCTTTGTGTTTAACACAATTTGATTGGTGATGAGAATGCAAAAATTTTGCTGTAAGTGATCGGTGTGACTCTCGATGTCCTAACTGTAGATCAAGATGTCATACAAAATATTAAAACAAACTTCTATAACAACGGCTTAAGGATGTGATTCATCAATACTTGAAAAAATCCAGTGCGTTGGTGAGGTCAAAAAGATATTACCAATAACTCATATTGTCCTTAATGTATTTGGAAGACAATTTTGTGAATATCCCAACTACAAATCTAGCTTGGAAAAAATTATCGCTCCTACCAACTCGTCTAAAAGTTCATCAACGACTGAAATTAAAAATTTATCCAGCACGGTGATCCTATTTAGAGCACGATAATCCACACAAAACCTCCAATTCCGTCTTTCTTCTTGACCAGCAAGATAGGACTAGCATAGGGGCTCATACTAGGCTAGATTATTCCTGAAACCAACATCTTCACAACTATATCCTCAATCACTGCTTTTTGGTGTTGTGAAAAGTGGTAAGGCCTAATATTAGGGACAACAACTCTTTCCTTTAGAGGAATAGCATGATCATGAGATTGATGCGGCGATAAACCTAATAGTGGTTGAAATACTACCTCATCATGAGCGTCTAACACCGTTTTATATCAACTGTGGCATACTTCTGACCAAACTGAGTGTAAACTTAACCCATCATAACACAATCCAGTGTCACCCTTCAAGGTTAAAGCCTCTCTACCCTTGAGGATCTCGATCCAAGAGTCCTTAAAATTTGCCCAAATAACCCCGAGTTTATCCAGCCATGCTAGTCCCAAAACAAACTTAGCCTCATTGCACGGCTGCCTGTTTGTCTCTGTCTCAACAGCGATTGATAGGCGCTCTCCAACCATTCAGGTTGCAAGTGATGCAGTAATACCATGTGGAAGGACTACCACTGTAGCGTGTGTGAGGTTGTCTCCCACCACCAGAATCACGTGAATGTGCGGCCTTCTATGGCAAGTGTCGCCACCATGAGCCACTCCTCCTCCAGCATCGCTCTAAGCAAGAAAAACTGCTTCATCTGCTCAATCTATGTCATCGTGTCCTCACTGCAAAAAATCAAGAGCTCAAGTTTCCTCCATTGCTTCGGCGCGCTTCTACTCCCCTGTGAGCCACCGACAGCCTAGTGCGTTGCTGGAGAACTTCACTTGTGACAAACAAGAGCACTCTACTGCATAGAGTTCACATGTGCATTGATCCACTGCAGCATCTCCTACAGCGCGCGACACTGATCCTCAAAGCGATCAAATCATGATTCCATGATATCCATTCTCCCTTCCATTTTTCGCGATCATGGTTGCACGATTCACCACGAGCTAGCAAGATCCGTAGAATTTTGATACCAGTTGATGGGATCAGGAATTAGAAGAATCAGTAAGATTTATTGATGAATTTGGGACTACAAATCACAATCCCTTATTGGAGTACACTGTTGGAATTACCAACTGTAGAGGGAGTACTTCTTCTCCTAAACCAATGGATTTAACAGAATTTTGACTGAAATGAAAAACTAACTAACCACTAGTGTTTATAGGCAGCAACTAGGACTAGCAAACCTGGTAAACTAGCTCAAAAAGAATTAACAAACAACCAACCAATAATAATTAGGCTACGTTTGGAAGGGAGACTGAGATTAAAAGACTGAAAAATGTACTGGCTGAGTTATATCTCAATATTATGTTTAGCTTAAGATAAATATAGAGATTAAGAGGGTAGATTTAGAATTTAAAAAGTTAAATAAGAATATTTTTTAGAAGAAATGTTATTAAAGTTTTAATCTCCATCCCCAAAAATTTTAGTCTGATGTATCCCCACTTTCTGGAGGTACTAAAGGGACAAAAATTTTGTGCTCCAGGACTGAAATTTTAGTTCCAACCCTAAACCACCAAACACAATACTGAGTCTCAGTCTCTTAATCTCTAAAAACAAATGCTACCTTAGTGACTAAGCAGTTAAAAGTTAGAAGTCAGTTAGTCAACTCCTTACCTCTTCTTGTAAACTAAGCCAAACCTATTCCTATGAAAGCCTTTGCCTTCCTTCATGCTTCAAGCTGACTTATCAATGCTGCTCTTAACTTCATTTCATTTCATTATCAAAATGCAAACACATCCAATGACTAGAATGCATAACGATGCAGATATATGAATAACCTAAGTTTTGTAGGCTTTTTCATCAACCGGTCCCCATGACATACTTTCTTGGTATGATGATTACACGCTCCTGCAAAGCATAAGTCATTAATTCATATGATATTATACAACAAGATAGTGGCTAAACTAATAGAGGAAAAGAGTTATCACTTACTATATTTTACATTTGGCTGTGGAGGGCATCGTGCGTCAGTGCGTGGCTATGGACTATGGCTGTAGAAGGAATCCTAAACGTCAAAGAAAAAAGGTAATCTAGTCACTAGTGTTTCTGTTAGCCAATTTAGGGATTTAAAAAATTTAAAAATTATTACAGTTTATGGATTGGGCTTAAATTTTACTACTAATGTTTTTTTTTTTTAAAAAGCTGGGGGGCCCAGGCCTCCACTTGCCCCCCATGTATCCATCCCTGTATTTGGGTAATGCTAGGTAGAAAAAAAAAAACAACCAAAACTTGCCTTATTTAGTATTAATTAATTATCGCAACAATTAATGAATGCTAAATAAAGCAAGTTATGACTGTTTTTGCCTGATTTTCTTTGGTTACCAAATATTTTCGTTTACATTTAAAGATACTTTTGAAATTTTAAAAGTAGTGTTATACATAGGACCAAATATAAAGAAAGTAACTCTGTCTGAAAACTTTACCAAAAGAAGTCTCTTTAAATTTAAGAAGAAAGAACAATGTAATATTGCTAGTGGCTTAGGTAAGCTCAGGTTTCTTTTGAAAGTTTTCAACACTTTGATAAGTAAGCGTCGATTACTTATCAAGACATATACCAAACAAACAAAGGCAAGTGACCTAAAAATTTGATGTATGTGAAATTTTTTTTTAACAAATAATTGGTATAATGTATGCACAACTAACTTGTATTGTGTCCTGGTATTCTATTGTATTTGTATTGTGCCTTGGTCCATTTTGGAGCTTATAGTGACTAGAATATTTTTTTTCTAACAACTAATTTGTATGTCCTTAGGTGTGCATTTTCTTGAAACAAAACAAATAAATAAAAGATAGAAAGTAAGATCTGATCCATGATAAAAAAAAAAAAAAGGGTTTATCATTCAATAAACCTGGAAAGTATATAGTATACTTCATCGTTTAAAAACATCGATAAGAATTAGAAAAGGTTATGGCTTTAATTGAATTGAATTTTGATGAATATGAAAAAGTTTATTTTCTATTTGTAGCTTAAATATGTGATGAGTTGATGAGATGGTTTCATTGTGATTTTAGAATTTTTATATGTGAAAACTTATTATATTTTTTCTTTGTATATTTTTTATTATTTGATCTCAAAAAAATTGAGGTCATTAAGTTTGGAAGATTTGTTAGATCATTGAGTTTAGTTTTTCTAAATGCACTTACGAAAAACAATCAAATGTAAGATACAACTCACAAAGACATTATTGTTTGCACTACTTTTATAAGAATGATTAGCTATATAATTTTTTCTTTATACATTAATTTTTATTTGTTTTTTTT